>NW_017725257.1:0-11522 GCF_001865875.1 Lupinus angustifolius
GGCTACCGCTTTACCATGTCCCAAGAGGGGGCATGGAGTGTTGTAGGAAACAAATACACCTACACTGGTCCCTACGACCTGGAATTGGATCTCATATGTGATGGCTCTGTGTTGCATCTCCTGACACATTATGCAGTTCGGGAAGCATTGTTCACCCAACTAGAGTGATGGTCCGAACCTGCCTGTCCATCCGCACCAGCTGAGGCACGAGGCATATCGAAGGTTGTCAGGACCTGGCCCCAACTGAGATTCTTATCTACTGACTCAACGCCAAGAGAGATGGAAGGAGCAGACATGACTACTTCATCGGGGCCTAGGGGGTACACCCCGGACCCTTCGATGGATTGGGCAACAGATGAGGTGGCGGAGGACGAGGAAGATGATTGTGTAGAGTTATTTTGCATAGAGGATTCAGTGGAGGTTATAGAGATCTTTTCAGACTCAGAGATCGAGGAAGATCCGAGTGAGGTTTCCAGTGCACCACCGGTCAAGGAGCTCCTTTCATTATTTTGATAGGGAACCTGTGTAGGGTACTTTTGTAATGCCAACGCCCCGACATTATTTTAATTTTTTTGTAGTTTTAGGCTTTGTTAAGGGTGAAGAATAGACTCCACCTTGTATTTTGTAAACAATGATATACACTTTTCAAATTCAAGAATTGATTAGTGAGAAGTATTCAGAAAAGAATTGTGTTTCGTTCAATTACATTTTAAGTATTAAGAAATTATTTCCGCAAAGGTTTGAAAATTTGACGTCTTGAAAGAGAATAAATAAAATGGAAAAAAAATGATTTGTAAATTATATATTACATAAAAGAAAAAAAGAAAACAATTTTACCCATTTTTCCAAGAGATTAAATATAGTAATAATGAAATGATTTTCGGGGCGTTACAATTGCCCTTAGGAAGAGAATCGCTCATGATGGTAACTCAATATAATTGATTGGAGATCTCAAGAAATAGCTTCAATGGGTAATAACAAGTTATAAAGTGATATGAGAATGAACATGCTATAAAATTATGAGAAGTATGATTCTTGTAGTATATGTAAGGATGAGTTAAAGATATATACTCCAATTAGAGTGAAGTACCTAAAATACAGTAGTACTCTTGATAGACTCACCTATGTGAATGTGGAAGTGAAGGTCGCTTCCTATGAAATTTAGGGCCATAAATTTCTAGAGCATTCACTATACTAGGATAGACGTGCATGACCTTTAATGCACGAGCTTTATAGAATATACCATTGAAAAGGTTGTGTATGGTTTGATGCTGGAGATAGAGTTCAAGTGTATGAGTTACTCAAGTAAAATCTAGATCCTATTCACTATGCAGAGGTTCAAGTTGCATGTCACTTTTGTTTATGCACAATCTTAATGAGACCACACAAATTCTCGGAAGTTGTTTTTTAGTTTCAAATGGTGGATTCTTGGAACATCGTTTGTTGGAAGTCAATAGTGGAAACTTTTGGATGTGAAATCTAAAAAACTCCCAAGTCCCACATAGAAGAGTTTTGAAAAAACAACTCCCCAATCCCACATAGGAGAGATGAGGAAATTGGAAAATTTTCCATGTTATAAATAGAAGCCTTTCCTTTATATTTTATTGCCCTAAGTTGAATGCCCTTTTATTCAACTTTTTCTTTCTCCCTAATATTTTCCGCCAAAGAAATTTCGGCAAACTTCTCCCCCTTTCTTTCCGTAGCACTAAGAATTGGTACAAACAGCTAAATTGTTGGAATTTCGAGAACTAACACTGATAGTCAATATTGAGAGAAAACAATTGGCATAAATAGCCATATTATGGACATTTCAACAACTGACACTAGTAATCAAATTGAGGGAAAAGAATTAGCACAAGTAGCCATATTATGAGCATTTCGAGAACTGACACTAGTAGTCAGATTGTGGGAAAAGAATTGATATGAGTAGCCGTATTATGGGCATTTTCAAGAATTGGGAGTGGTAGCCATATTGTGGTGGGCGTATTCAAGATTGATTCTTATAGTGCAGTAAGAATTCAACAACAGAGATCTAAGCTGTTTTATACTGGGTGGGCGTGGTTGATAGTCTGTTCGCACATTTTGGGCAATGCCACAAAATGTTTTAAAGAGAGCGACCTCGTCGTAATTCAGCCAACAAGTATAATTTCATGCCATTTAGAATTATTACAAGCTACGGTAAGCACATGTCCTTATAAGCATTCTAGTGTCTAAGTTTGTTCATCTCACACTCTTAAGATAGCAAGGTAAAAGCATACTCCCAAAAAGTCACTAGCAATAACCATGAGGGCAAGTAATGTTTCAACTATATGTCTATATTTTCTTTCAACAATACCATGTTGATGATTGGTATGAGGTCTAAATTCACTCTCCCCCAATCACTTTGAACAACTTTATTAAATTATGTGCGAACGAGTTGAATAAATTGTTTAGAGATAATATTAGTTTAAAACTTTTGCTTAAGAAGATAAATCCAAAGTATACTTGGTATGGGCATCAAACAATAGTATCTAAACTCCTACTAAGAATATAGTGGGGAAGGTTCCCAAGATCAAGATATAATTAATCAAAGGCATTAACTTAGACACTAGTAGATGTAGAGGAATGAAGTCTGCGAGGTTTACCATAAGAACAAGTTGTGTAGAAATCTAAAGGAAATTTATTTTAATGATAAATATGACAATGATGAAGAATATTGTTTAAAACTGCTTCAGGATTATGCCCTAGTGTACAATGTCATAGATAGTAAGATAAACATTTTCTAGAACTAGGAAAGGTAGTGACATAAGCTAAAGCATCATACTTGAACTTGTAAGCAGTGTTCGAGAGGGGTGTATAAAGAAAAGTATCATTAGAAAAACGATGATGAAATGCATAGAGACCTATGAGGTAAGACCGTAAGAGACCATTTCAGGAGAACACTACAAGAATCCTTTGAAAATACCAATAGTTATCCTTAGCAATTTGGGATACGTTAATTAGATTTTTGGTAATTGTATAAACAATAAGCAAATTTTGAAAAGAAAGAGTAACATTAGGAGTCATTGGTGAGTTAAAGTGGATGTTTCCAATCAAATAATAGTGTTTAAGTACCATTATCCATATAAATGTGTTTTGGTCCAAAATGATCATTTGGTTTTTGCACTATGGATGAATCTGAAATAATGTGATTGGTTGCACTAGAATCTAGAAGCCAAACCGGGTGTTTAGTATCTAGAATCCCAATTCTAACATTCATGGCATAAGGTTGAGCATGAGGAGCTTATGATGTAATTGGTTTGTGAGCGTCTAAATGAGATGATGGGTATCATGATGGATATGAGTCAGTGTCATAAAGATGAGAGAAATTATTATAATGCGATGAAGGTCTCGATGCATGATGATAGTAACATGGTCAAGGCCTTGACACTCTAGAGCTAGTGGGATATGAACACTATGAGTCATGTGATAGTGGTGCAATGAAGGGTGAGACATAGGGAAGAATAGTACAAGGAGATTGATGTCCTACTATAGATCATATTGTACATAATAGCACCGTGTCAAGTCATGACCAGGGCAGTTAAAATAGTTACAAAAGTAAATGTCTCTTATACAACTCTTAAACCTTCCACCATGTGGAATTCTACCTCCACGTCTCCTTGAATGCTCACCATGTGTGCTTCCATACGCATGGGGTGATAGAGATGTAAAGTGAGGGTGAGGAGGTCTCGATGTAGTCCACATATTCTACAATTGAGATAAGAGTACCAATAGAAACAAGAGAATTAGTAATCACCATATTTCTGGAAAATACTACGAAATTGAGTTATAACCCTATGAAGTGGTACGAAATTTAGCCCACAATTGATGAGTCATAGGCTTAGTATGAACTTCTCAAAATGCTAGAAGTTCTTCCCATAATTGCCATAAAGAGGTGCAACCAACAACCCAAGGGTTCCAATGACTCAGAAATTCAATTCACCAACCAAGAAAATACAGTTTGATCTTGTTTTTCCCGGTCATAATAGCTAGGATTTACACTATTGATTCTATCAATTTCAAATATTTGGGAGGATTTTAAGAATATTGAAAAAAAAAACCAAGTGCTTCATTTGCTTTCAGAACAACAACCATAAATTATCTTTATGCTAGGTAGTTTTTCTCAATGTTGCAACGATGTTTTCGAATTTGAAACTCAACCACTACATATCCAAAAAAACTAATATATTTCCTTATACCTCTTATAATGGACATTGGAACCCCTTTAAACTCTATATGGCCACCTTAACTTTTAAAAAAAAAAGAGTTAAGTGTGATATTAACTTTAAAGTGTTCTTGAAAAGAAATCTAACATCATTAGATTGAGTGTAGTAATCGTTAGTCATTCAGAAAAGTCTTCTTCTATTGTATCAAATCAAAAAAGTCAATATAGGTTTTGGCGAGTGATTCTGCAAAAAGAAAGTGATATGTTTTCTAGGGTGAATTGAGTATTTTAGAAGAGAGTCTTGATGTGAGACTTGTAAAGAAACTCAGTATACATCATGGACGTAGCCTTCAGTTGAAAAAAGTAAACCAATATACATCATGGTGTGAATCTTTCTATCTTTACATCCTTTAATTTTCCACGACTATTGTTCTAAAAGTTTATGCTTTTGTTGAAAATTATGAATTATCGTTTAAAAATGATAATATTATTGCAAAACTAATTCACTCCTCTCTTAGGTTATTATCTAGTATTTAAATTTGACATCAGAGCAATGTTATGTAATTTGTTCCTCAATCCCAGTGAAAATCTTCAGAGTCCCAAGATTTAGATATCTTGAATGCTACAAAAGAAGATCCATTTATCCCTAGCGTAGTTGTTGATAGGGTTAAACAACCGAAGTCTATAAGTGTCCATAATGATGATGATAAAAAGAGAAATAATATGACCTTAATGATAAAAACAATCTAAGGTGTGTAAAATGATGATGATAAAAGAAAGTATAATATGACCTTAAGGATAAAAACATTCTAACCTCTTCCTTAGGAATAGACCAGATTTGATGTAAACAAGCTAGGGGCAACCCTTGATTCAAGGGTCATTCAAGACCTAGGGGCCCTAGGACTAGGGCAAGGGCCAAAAATTCACAAGACAAGCTAGCAAAGGACATCATTTACCCTGGAGAACTACCTGGAGACTATAATCATAGAGGATATTTGTGTCATTAATTTTAGTTGCTTTAATTTTGTAATAAATGAGATTATTTTTTTATGGGTAGTTTAGGTTTATTTCCAGTTTTAAAGTATTATATTATTTCCTTGCAAATAAATTCATGTCATTCGGGTTGGGGGATAAATTATTTAATCTCATGTAAAATGGAACATTAATGGCCAAGTGAATGACCTAGGAGTGGTAGGATGGCTAGGTACATGGATTGGCTCAAGGCTAGGCGTGTGACATCAAGGGCTAGGCAAATCAATTGGCTAGGCGTGGGAGTTGGAGAATTAGGCATGTGCAAGGCCAAGCATCTATGTGTGGCATGACTTGGTCAAGGCTGACCATGTGCTTGTTGTACAACTTGGTTTGGAAGGATTGTTCAAACTCATTTGAATTTCAAGTCACACAGTAAAATCATATGGTGAGATATTCACGGTAAAATCAAATTTGGCATGCATGATTCAAAGAGATCTTAGCAAATTCGGCTAGCATAATTTAAGGCACTTCAAGTTCAAAGTTAAGATAAATATGAAGATTAAGTTGGTTGCTCTTTAAATTTGGCTAGCATGATTCATGGGAAAGAAGATAAAATTCACATCATATAGCATGGTCAAATCTCCTTTGCCCGATGGACTTGTCCAACCTTCAAGCAAACCGTTTGTACAATTCCAACCAAGATAAGGTGGTCAAATCCACCTAGGCATGTAAACTTGCTTAAGCCGTGTGGCCTTCCTCAAGATTCAAATGGTGGCCAAATCTATAGTCACATGGTTTGTGATAAAGATATCCTATCTTTAAGGATAATATATTGCCAACCCAAGGAGAACCTAAGTGAGTCGTGTGACCTATCTTCAAGGGCAAAGAAACCATGGAATTGTGGGAGGATTCAAGTTAACCACAAGATCAAGTTGTTCCATATTTTTAGGATATGATAAGATGGTCAAATTCTCTTGGGCATGTGAGACCTCATCCAATTCATGTACCAACTTTAAGATCAAGTTGTGGAAGATTTCTAGGGCTTAATCATACATGAATAATTAATTTAGATTCATGCATTTATCTTTTTGCTAAATTTTAGTGGATGCCTTTTTGGCCAGCCACATCTATATGTAATTGTATTTTCATGATGAAAACAAGCTTGATTTGAGAAATAATTTGGAATTAACTTCCTTTGAGTGAGTCGTGCTCCTTGCTTTGAACTTATCAAACACCTTGTGTTTGTAGCGTTCTAAGACTCATTACCATCTTTGGTGTGGCGTCTACCATAGTTCTTATCAAGGATTCTTCCTTGTGGCCAACATCCTAGGCTTATCAAGCAAACTAGCTTGTGCCACCTTCCATCTTTCACACCTTAACCATTTCCCTAAAACATACACAACTTGTAGTCATATTCACCTAACCTTTAGCCAACTGTGAACATTAACCATTGACCATACACTTGACCCAAACACACATCCAATCACTCAAGCACTAGTCAAACTGTGACCCTATACATCCACTCATCCAAACCGTGACTAACATACACCCATAAACTTAACCATACCCTTAGCTACACACTTAACCGTACACTAGTCTAAACACCAAACAAAGACCAAAACACATAACCCAAAACAGTGACCCCCATATACACTTAGCCATATACATTCCCCTAAACAAATTCGGTCAAACACATAAGCCATACCCTGAAAACATGGATTTGACATCACGTTCGCGAGTCAAATCAGGTTCAAGCAAGAACGATCCCTTAGGAAAAGCAAACAATCCCTGTAGGATTCATATCAAGATCTTTAGAGTGTCGAATTACAATCCACAAAAGAAATGTGAAACACTATAGAAACAACTCGTAAGAGAATCAAAGAAGTAAAAAGATCTAGATTAACTACTATTTCCCACGAGTATGAAATCGTCATGATTTAAAAAAATAAAAAATTCTAGACTTACAAAATAGTTTCGTCCACCCAACAAATCACTTGATTGTCCTTGGAAAAGTACTCTCTAATAGTGATATCAATTTTAAACTTCTCATGTCACTAGCGAGAGCATGACAACCAAATTTGACAAAAAAATTGAAACGAAAAGTCTTCAAAAATGTTTTTGACTCCATTCTTCAGGAAACTATAGGAACATGATTGGAACTTAACCAATTATAGCAACACGAAGAACTTGAAAAGGAAGGCCAAAACATTTCTTTGAAAGCAAAAATGGATTCTTGTGGAACTTTACAAGATGAAGACAATATTGAAAACATGAATATCTTGGCACTGAAATTCAATAAGTTCTTCAGATAGAACAAGGCCATGAAGTCTAGCCAAGTAAAAATGTTGGTATAAAATAATGAAGGGTCAATATCAGGGCAAATTTCGCATATGAAAAACCAAGACACGTTAAGCTTGATTATCCTTCCTTGCAAAGAAAAGAATAAATTCAAAGAAAAGAAGGAAAACAAGCCATAAGAACATTCATGACATGGGATGATAATGATGTTAGTTCAAATTTTGAACCAAAAAACGAGGAACGAGCACACCATTTCTTGATGGCTTCACATCAATCAGATGACGGTAATGAAGTTAGTGACTCTAAACTAAATGATAAACCTTCATATAATGAGTTACAAATGTGTTTAACGAATTGCATAATGAATCTATTAGATTCTCTAGGTTATGTGTTAAACATACATAAACAATAGAACTTCTTTAGAGTAATAATAGAATTTTGGAAAAATATTTAGATACATTCAAATCAAAATCTGATATAAACAATGATTGCTCAAATGAAGAAAAAATGTAGTTCTCTTGAGTTGAATATTGATAAATTAAATAAAAAAAATAAGAAACTTCAAGAAAGGTACACATAAACTAGATATTTTATTGAGAAATCAAAGACATGAAAATTATCAAAGTGGATTCAGCTACTCTATTAATAGTCACACTATGAATGCAAGTGTATATGACATGATTTTAATGAAGACATAGCTTAAACTTTGATAAAAACAAAGTATGGACAATGACAAATCAACTACAACAACATGAAGACTCAAGTTCAAGCGTCAAGAGGATCAACAAAGCTAAAGATTAAAATTTCATTTCTTTAGGTCCTAAGATGCTTTGAATGTGTAAAGTCTAACTCAGATGAACCTAATGATAAATCTCATATATTAGAAAGATGAATATGGTGCATTAACATTTATATGTGATTACATGATTTTGATGCATTAATGATGCAATATCCAAGGACACCAAGCATGACTATGATGCCCTTGAAGGCATGGGTGACCCAATGACAAGGGCACGACCAAAAAAGGTTCAAGATACCCTTGGACAACTCATAGGATTGATCCATGATGGTGAGTCAAAGTTCACCCAAGGGGATGCCATGATGCTCAATTGCATCATGGCACATGGTTCTGACCGAGCCAAGGATGGGCCAAGCCAGGTGCATGAGACAGACCAATGACTTGGCCAATGCGCTAATTCTGACTATGACACGGGGCCAGGTGCATCAGGCACCAAGCTTGACCGAGACAGAAGTCTATGCACATCTGGCGCATCTTACCGAGGCCAGGAGCTTGGCACATCAAGTGTTGAGCCAGGGGCTAGGCCAATCTGGTCTGGATAGGATTTCTGACTGTGGCACCTACCCTTGCGAGCCAAGTGTAGCGTTAGGCATGGTCTGACTGAGCCAGGCCTAGCCAACACTTTAGTGTAGGTCATTTTTAATTTTAATAATAATTGTGTGGGTCATGTTTGGACCAACACTTAATATATTTAATTTATAAAAATTGCCCAGAAATAATGTTTATTTTGTAAAATGGCTTGTCTAGCCTTAAACAAGTCATAAAGTGTAACCGACACTTTAATGCTTGGGCCAACTCTTATTTTCCTGAACCAATGATACTCTCACTTTGTTTATTGTTTCTTGGCAGGTAAATAAAGTATTCTAGAGCTGTTAGAGGGCTAATTCTTGAGGGAAAGTCAATCACGATTGTTGGTGCCTTAAATGGCTCATTTATGGTGGCTTTACACCATGTTTAGACCGTTGGTGCATACTTCAGCTGGGCATAAATCACCAAATGACATTCTAAGTCAAATTCAGAGTTGTTGGAGAAGAGTTACTCGTGGGAAACAAAGTGCCCGTTGGAGCCTTAATGTGCTCATTTATGGAGGTTTAACACCAACTTCTAGTTGTTGGAAGCTTGACATTGCTGGACATGAAGGTCCAAATAGCATCCTAGGCTGTTTTGTTCACATAAGAAGTTCACTTGGCACATGGAATGTTTACACTTGAAGATGGCATCATATGATCATCAATTCTAGGCCGCGAGACACATTTAAGTGGTGAACTAACTCTTATTTCTAGTCGTGGAATAAACTTGGAAGGAGAATCCTATGTTCTTAACATTCAGACTTCAATCGTGGAGCTATAACTTGAAGTTAAGACAAGAATTTCACCATGTGATTCATGTCTTAACTGTGGCATCAATTAGGCAAGGAATTCTAGACCAACCAACTCATCAAGCTGTGGAATTTTAAGCCTCAACAAGAATCCTATGTCTTCTTCTTTATGTCTTTAATTCCTTGTAATAACTTCAGTATTTACCATGTGAGAATTACTCTGAATGGTTTGCCGAATATGGTTTAGTTTCTAGGCCTATGTAGAGAGTCATTCATGGTTGGATAAGATTCAATGTAACCAGCCATGAATTAGTCCATTAAGTGTCTTAATTTAGGTTAGTAATGTGTCTTGATTCATGTGTTTACGTGAAGGCCAAGCTTGTCCAAAGCACTATATGTAGGCATGATATTCCAATGAAATAAACAAGTTAAGTTAGGTATAATACATATTTAATTGAGGATTATTCCTTGTGAGAACATTGTGCATTCTCCAAACCTTTATGGTTGAATCAAGATTAAAAGTTCTTATCAAGAACCAAGTTCTTATGGCAAGTATTACCTTAGATTATCAACACCTCAAGTGATGTGGCTCCCTATTGATAAGTGCCAAACATACCTAAATTTCATACACTTTTATGACACTAATCTTAAGCATAATTGAGAAAAACCAACTAAAAATAATACTTTTTTGTATAAAATATCACAATCTTGTATATTTGTATGTGTATTTATTTTTTATGTATTTTGTAGGATTTAGAATGAAGAAAAGAAGAGATAAAAGACTCATGGTCAAAAAGACAAAAAAGTCAAAAACCAAGGTGCTCAACCAGGCAGCTAAGCGTGGACCAAGCCACGCTAAGCTGACCTGGACACCAGCCTGACCTGGACCAAGCTGCTCAAGCAAGCAGCTGAGCGAACCTACTTTGCCACTCAACCTAGAACCAGACTAGTCCTGACACAGTAAGAATTCAGCTTGACACGGTCAGACACAAGCTTGGCACATGCCCAAGCTGCTGAACAAGCAGCTTAGCGGTCTAACTAAGCTGCTTAGCGGAGAATCAGACTCCTGACAATATCAGCAAGCACCAGGCCACGTCCCAGTCAACACGGTCAAAGCTGCTGAACAAGCAGCTTAGCAGTGCAACAGGTGTGCTAAGCGGTGTGCACCCAGACTTGACTTAACCATCAAGCAAATCATGACGTCACCAATGACCTCACCTCAAGTAGCCCACCATAGGCTTTTCATAAGTAGCTCACAATAGCTAGTTTCATAGCCCCCAACTAGCTTTATTGAGCCAAGCATAAGGAGGTGACGAAGCTACTTGATCAAGGGACCAAACCCATGCTGAAAGGTTTGGTCTAGCGGGGCTGACAAGCAGCTTAGTGGTCCAGAAAGAATTTCTATAAATAGGCACCTTCCATTCGAGCAAAAAAGAATCCAATCCATATCAAATTCACAAATCTCTCACTATAAATTCTTCTCTGAAATTCTCTCTTCTTGTTCTTAGTTTTTAGAAGCTTTATTTCAAGTAAGTTTGTAATTTTAGTTTAGAATTCAAGAGGAGAAAAGGAGAAGGCAAATGAGATGCAAAAATCCATTTTGTAATCTCCTTTGGAACTCAAAGCATCCAATCCTTGGATGGATAGCTCATGCTCCTAAAAATTTCTTTTGAATATGTTATGTATTTCTACTTCTTCTTATATTCTAAAAAAGTTTGAATTTTAATCATTCAAGTTGGTGCTTTGGTTAATTTTATTTGTTTGAGAAGTTCTTAATGCTCTTTTTAGATTGATCACCTAAAAGTTGATTTCAAGTCATAAAATTACTTGTCTCAAACACTTAACAAATAAACTAAGAAGTAGTTGTACTACTTAGTTTATTTGCCAAGTTAAGCATACTCTTCTTAAGATCTTATATTTACTACTTCAATATTAGAGTAGCCAAGATTAGG
>NW_017725258.1:0-17492 GCF_001865875.1 Lupinus angustifolius
AGATGTAAATTGTCAAATAGTAAAGTGTTATCAATAAATTTATTTGTTGAAAACGCCTTTTAATATACAAAAGTGATTAAACTAACTTACTAATTTTCATTTATTGTTATTTACTTTCCGCAATTTATTTATTCTTTAATACCAATCTTCCTTAAGGAAGAAGTTTGGTTTGTTAATAAAAGGAACCCGAAAGGGAGTAAATAAATAAATGTCACTTAAATTTATTAGTTTTTTGTTCTTTATTTATTTATTTGTTTCTAACAACTAACTATTCATCACTTTTGTACATTAGAATACCATTAAAACGGTGTTGGAATTTATTCCACAAAACCGAGATGGTATTCAAAGGTACTTAATAATTATATAATAAGGGGTTGCTTTGATACCATTGTAATGACGTTAGAATTTATTCTAACAAAGCCGAGATGGGGCAAAGAAGGAATAACTAATTCACATGATTACTAAGAAGTAAGTTGTAACTGGAATATTCTTGAAACCATTATACCGACGTTAGAATTTATTTCAACAAAGCTGAGATTGCGAACAAAACATAAAACCGAGTTCACTTACTTAATCAAATAAAAAGAACACACCGAAAATGAGTAGTAACAACCTCTCAACAAATTGGGGCACCTTGCTAAGGAACGATCTGTTTGGAGGGGAAACAACCTCTCGAATTTATCTTTCAATACCTATCACCTCAAATCTATTCCATCTTCTTTTATCTTTACTTAATCAAATTCGTTGCTTACTCATTCATAAAAAGGCTCAATCAAACTGGGAGCTTGGCCAACACTAACCAAGATAGACCGTGTATAAGAACCTTCCAAAAAGGGTTCACATCAATTAAGCATGTTGAATATATATCATTTCAAAATCATGTGTTATGCATTAGTTAATCATGATAGAGGTTCATTGAATATTAACTAAGTATTTTCATAAAATAGTTAATAAATTAAGGTTATAATTAATCGATTAATTCTTTGTAAATAGGAAGAGAAAGTTTTTGGTTAATCAATTAATTCAGTTTCTGTTTTATGAAAATATATGGTTAATCAATTAAATCAGTTTCTGTTTTGGAATCTTGGATGTTTTAAAGAACGTTAATTGGTTAAATGTCTACATAATCGATTAATATAACATAAAAAAGTTTGAAATTGAATGGTATTTTAACTGTCCTTTGATTCCTTTCCCATGAACATAACAAGATTGATACATAAGATTTTACATAGAGTTTTATGAAAACGTGAGCGTGAAACTTTTGATGATAAGAGAAAGTTTATGAATCTTTGAAGAGTTCTTTCAAGCATTCATCATATCAAAGATTTTCTAAACGTTTGCATCTCATAATCATTCATTTCCATACTCGAAGATTGTGAGATTCATGAAATGGTGTTTTTTTGTTCTGAATTTAGTGTATGATTAACACATCAAAGGTCCAAAATTTTGTACACAAAAGACCTTCGAGTTTTAAATTTGTTTCTTGGGGTGTTAGGCATCACCTTAGAGGAAGAGGGGGATTCAGGAAGAAATACTAGGCTAGAAGTGATGTGGTATCCATTAGAAGTTATGTCCAAGAGGTTCTTAGTGGAAGAAGCGTTTGTAAAGGCATTCGATTTCTTCATAGTGAAAGCAAATCTCACGGGTCAGAAGGGGAGGACTAGAAGTAGATTACAGTGGTTGGCAATCAAACCAGGATAAATCGATCGTGTCAAAGTCTCTCTTATCCCTACACTTTTACATTTACGCAATTATGGTTTTCCAATATCTTGAATCATGTTCATATTAGGATTATTGCATAAGTGTCTTTTTTTAATTAATCACATTAACTGTTCTATTTAAGTGTTGGTAAGAATAGATTAATCGCTCATTTTCATTGTATCAAGAACAAAATATTTTCAAGAAAATCGGCAAGGTTATCGCTTAAGCCTTATGTTAATCGATTATCTGGAGCTTTCTGTTAATTAATTAAGTCATCTTTTAATTGATTAAAACTAGTGAAAATCTCTATTATCATTTTTAACCGATTGTATTTAACTATAAACCAAACCACTTACTCATCTCCCTCTAGGCGAGTTAGAGCCCTTGTTAACCAAAACTCACTAGCGAAGTAAAGAAAATTATTTTTATAAGCATGACTATATTAGAAAATTTATGGCAAAAGATCTTTCTACATCCATAAATGGAAAACACATAACAAGAAATCAACTTTCTTTTATTGCAACACCATAGGACATCCTCTTAATACTTGTTATATTAGAAAGTTTGATATACCTAGTAGCCAATATAGATGGTTTGAGAAATGTGCTAACCCCAAAGTACTAATAGCTAGGAGTGCTTTTAGGAGTATTTGAAAATCATAAACAAAATGTGGTATCTTGGTGGTGATTGTTCAAAGCACATGACATGACACAAATCAAAATTATATATGTTAACTCGAAGAAATAAAGGATTTGTTACTTATGAAGATAACAACGAAGTAAAAATCATTGGTCTGGGTAAAGTTGGTAAGGTGGCTAGTACTGATGGTGTGTTATATATTGATGGTCTAAATTTTAATTTACTTAGTATAACTCAATTATTTGACAAAAAAATTAGGTTGGTTTTTAACTCAAACACATGCAACATAGAAAACAATATGACATATGATGCAAAACTCTTTGGTAATAGGATGAACAACATTTACATGATATTTTTAGATGATTTATCCTTAAAGGATAAATATATTATTGTTAGTATTGATGATGTACGATTATGACATGAAGGATGACTCACATTCATATGAATCATTTAAATAAACTAATTAAAGATGAACTTGTAATTATATGGCCTATATCAAAAATGCAAACCATATTTTAAACCAATATATATTACTTCAACTTATAAATCATTACAATTATTGAAATTTGAAAATATATAATATATATCGAATAACTTCAATAACATCAAATACCACACACTATATTATTATAATAATTGAGTTATATGTATTAAATAATATTGTTTATATTTTTAAATTTATTATATCTATACTAATATATAAAGGAAAAATTATACTAATATATAGAGGGAAAACATGTTGTAACCAACTACATGGAGTAATTTCTACTTCCCGAATTTACCCTCCATATTTTCTTATTTTTAGAATATTGAGTGAAGGGAGTTGAACTTCAACTACACCTCAATGCTCAAATGGTTTCAACTTCTTAAAACCCACGTTTCTTTTCTGTCAAGAATCCCTACTTTTCTTTCACCCACAAATAGAAAGTCACTATAATTTCACCACAAGTATTCTCAACTTTCAAATGTAGGAACTCTTCTTCAAATGCACAAATTCTTCCTTCCCCATATATAAAGCTTGGATTCTTCCTTTAAGTGATATACAATTTGCAAAGTTGTTGAATTGTTTTTTGTATACTCTCATTCAATATTCTATGTCAAGTACATGTTGCTATTGTGGTTTATCTTTCTATTTGGTTATGATTTGGTACAATATTTTAAATAAAAACTTTACATTCAAATATTACTAAATCATACTTCTATGTAGATGCTTTAAAAGAAAAAATCATACCATCTATTTTTAATAAATTTAGTCATCAACCTTAACCAGTGTATAAAAACCGGTATGTGATGGTCGGTTCAACCAGTAAATTGGTCCCTATACTATTAAGATACAATAATTATATCGGTCATATAATTATACTAGTCAAAACCGGTCATACCGACCAGTTTTCAATTGAACCGTATTGGTCATATCGGCCGGTTTTTATTTAAAATTAATTTTTTAATGAAAATAAAAAGAATTATTGGTTTTTTATTAATTTTTCAGCATTAATGTTAATCTATTATATATTTATATTTAATTTTTCCTGTATGCGGTTTAATTAGTGAACCACAACCGTTATACCACTATACAAGTACCCTAACTGGTTTGATGACCGATACAATATTAATAACACTCACCTTAACTCTCTATGAAATGTTAAGGATAGAGTACAAAACTATTTTAGATGGCATGGAAAACCGTGGATAACATTCTAAGGTTAACCCCAAAGGTATTAAGATTTTCAATTTCAATCATCACAAGTCATTCCTTAACGCCTTGTTTGGGAGTGGAGTTTTGGAGGGGAAGGGAAGGGAAGAGATGACTTTGGAAAGCCTTCCTCTTGTCTGGGAGTTGAATCCAGAAGAGAGGAAGTTTTTGAAGGGTTTCTCAAACCCTCCAAATCCCTCCATCTATTTTTAAAGTTCTCCCAATTTGGGGTTTTTGGAGATAAAATGTCAAAATTGCTAAATATGTTTAGTAATAATATATAATTACATATTATTGTCCATTTCTCATTGTTAATTACATTTTAAAGGGAAAATAAAAAATATATTCTTACATTATCATTAGTATATTCTCCTTCATCTAAATTTCATACTCCCAAACAAGGGAGAGAATTTCCTTCCTTTTCCCTTCCCTTCCTCTCCCTTCCTAACCTTTTGATCCCTCTCCTTCTCTTTCGCTCCTAACTCTCAAACAAAACCTTAGGCTTTGGTTGGGAGTGTGGATTTGGCGGGGAAGGGAAGGGTGGATTTGGCGGGGAAGGGAAAGGGTGGCTTTGGAAAGTCTTCCCCTTGTTTAGGAGTTGGATGAAGGAGAGGGGAAGGGATGACATTTGAAAGTCTTCCCCTTGTTTGGAAGTTGGATGAAGGAGAGGTGAAGGTTTTGGAGGGTCTCTCAAACCTTCCAAAATCCTCCATGTGTCTATTTTTAAAGTTCCCTAATTTTGGGGTTTTATGGAGATAAAATGTCAAAATAGCTAAATATTTTTAGTAATATTATATAATAATACATTATTGTCCATTTCTCATTGTTAATTACATTTTTAAAGGAAAAATGAAAAAAATATTATTACATTATCATTAGTTTACCCTCCATCTTTTAAATTTTATACTCCTAAACAAGGGGATGTTTCCCCCTCTTATATAACACTACATATAGATAAAGAATTTCTCTACATAATTACCAACTATTGAAGATAATAACTTTACAGGACATTGATCCAAAATATAATTAAGTAAAATTGAACCATTTAAACCATTGTGGTATAGGTATAATTTCACTACACATTTTTTTTTTGGAAAACAATGAGAGCATGTCATACCTTTTTTATTTTTCTGTCATTCTGTACAAAAAAGAGTTATCGGAGTTGGTCATATATTTTTTTATAAATAGTAAAAAATAATTAAAAAATTAAAACAATTTTAATAGAAAATTTGACTAAGGGGTAGGAGGATGAAAGTGGATTAGAAATATATAAACTCAAATAATTCAAATATTGGTACGATAATTTATTAACGGTGTTCAGTTACATATTTTTGTGCCCTCTTATTGAACCATAATCCACCTATTATTTTTGGTTTCTTTTGTGCAGTCTTTCTATTTTTAGTTGTTTCCTTATTTGTTTCTCCAATTAGTTAGTTTAGTCTCCCAATTTATCTTAGTTAGTTATTCATCCATTTTGCTTTTTTTGTTTTCATTGTATATAAATAGCCTTTCCTTGGTAATTCTTCTTTAATGAAAAATGAGGTATTTCATAGTCTTTTGCAATATGGTATCAGAGAGAGCTCTGTTGTGCCTTTCTACTTTCAAGAAATCATCAACTCGAAGAAGCCCCTCTCCTTCCATTTCAATCATCTTCGCAACATCATATGTTTCTTCATAAGGAAGCAGACTATTCTTCCTCTTCTTTAAATATTCTTGAAAGGTACCCTTTTCTCCTTCCTCTCTTTCTCTATTCATCCTCAAATGGCAGCTTCAGATTTTGATGAATCTAGGAACAACCCTTCCCTTTACTCCATTGCCATTGACTCTCAAAACCCCTTAAACCCGTATTACCAACACCCTGGAGAAAATCCAGGTGTCATCCTTGTTCCCCATGCTTAGAAGGTGGCAATTACCATTAAGGGATTAGGTCCATGAAAAGGGCTTTGTCATCCTAAAACAAGTACAAATTCGTGGATGGCTCCATCACAAAACCAAACATCACTGAGGCAAGATATGATATATGGGAGAGGTGCAACAACATGGTTGTTTCTTGGATCACCAGATCCCTCTCCTCCAAAATTGCACAAAGTATAGTGTATATAGATAATGCTCAAGACGTATGGCAGGATTTGAGAAAAAGGTTCTCTAAAGGGGACTACTTCGAGATGTTTGATTTGGTGCAAGAGGTTCACTCAATTAAACATGGAGATAGAGATGTTTCAGCCTATTTCACAGCCTTAAAGACCCTTTGGGAGGAACTGGAATCCTTAAGGCCTACACCTACCTGCACTTGTGACATACAATGAGTATGTGATTTGCTTCTTGAATGGCTTGAATGATCAATATCAAACCACCAAATCTCAGATCCTCCTTATGGAACCATTACCCTCCATCAATAAAGTCTTCTATTTAGTTGCTCAAGCTGAAACTCAATTGACTAGACCTACTTTATCTAAGTCAAGAACATTTTTTAGCTCTAAGGACAGAGAACATCCTTGGAAGTCCTCTTTTGGCAGAAATAGTTCCTCAAGTAGCAAAGGAATAGGGAGAATTGGAGGAAGCTCCAACAATTACAAAAGCAATTCAGTTAGGATTTCCACTCATTGTGGAAAGGAAGGTCACACTGATGACAACATCTTGGGGTTGCCTTTGTTTTAAGGATCGTTTAGCTTGAGATTTTAGGACCTAATTCGATTTTGTGTGAAAACTAGGATTTTTAGGCTGTTTTGGGTTCGGTTAGGTATGATGTAGGGTTGTTTGGTTGATGTAATGTGTGTAGGTTTGGTTTAAGGTTGGAGAAGGTGTTTTAGGGTTTGTTTTATGTGTGAGGCAGGTTGTATGAGTTGTAGGTTGAAGGTGAAGGTGGAAAAGATGGAAGGTGAGAAGCGCCACAACCAAGGCTGCTTGATAAGCTATGGAGTTCGCCACAAGCAAGGATGCTTGATAAGAACTTGGTCTTTGTGGACGTAATATTATTTATTAATAAATGTAAGTGATTATTATTCTACCATTTTACAGCATACACTAAAAGGGGGATTTTAGAACTTGGTGTTTGGAGTTAATCAAAGTAAAATATAAGAACTTGTCTAAGTAGTTCATATTCATTAAGAAGTTGAGAAATATTTTCCTTATTCAAAATGATCTTGTCTCCTCAAGAATTTGTTAATATGTAGTTTATGTTTCCTGTTAAATTGTTTATGTGCAAAACAACAAAAAACCATCAAAATATGTTTACTCATTATTTGTGCTTTGACATATTCATATGATTCATTCTATTAGGCAATTCCTTGTGGTTCGACATAACCCTATACTATACTACAATTGAATCTTGGAAGAGGTTTAAATTGTAAAATAGTAAAGTGTTATCAATAAATTTATTTGTTCAAAACACCTTTTAATATACAAAAGTGATGAAGCTAACTTGCTAACTTTTATTTATTGTTGTTTACATTCCATCATTTATTTATTCTTTAATCCCAACCTTCCTTAAGGAAGAAGTTTGGTTTGTTAATAAAAGGAACCCGAAAGAGAGTAAATAAATAAATGTCACTTAAATTTATTATTTTTTGTTCTTTATTTATTTATTTGTTTCTAACAACTAACTATTCATCACTTTTGAACATTAGAATACCATTAAACCGGTGTTGGAATTTATTCCACAAAACCGAGATGGTATTCAAAGGTACTTAATAAATATGTAATAGGGATTTTTTCGATACCATTATATCGGCGTTAGAATTTATTCTAACAAAGCCGGGATGGGGAAAAGAAGGAATAACTTATTTACATGATTATTAGAAGTAAGATGTAACTAGAATATTCTTGAAACCATTATAGCGGCGTTGGAATTTATTTCAACAAAGCCGAGATGGCGAACAAAGAATAAAATCGAGTTCACTTACTTAATCAAATAAAAATAAAACACACCAAAATGAGAAAGGGAAAAACTAAACCTTCCTTCCTCAAAATTAACTTTCAACAGTATCACTCATCAGACTAGTTGTGTGGCCACTCCATAACAGAATTATGTTGTGGAAAGAAAGCATATACATCTCTTGAATGTCACAAGGTCCATACTCTTTCAATCTCACCTTCCTAAATCCTATTGGAACTATGCTATTAAACATGTCATCTATATCATAAATAGGCTCCCTAGTAGGATCCTTAAATATAAATCTCCCTTTGCCCTGCTCAATAACAAGGAACCATCTTTGTAAAATTTGAGGGTTTTTGGTAGCCTCTGTTTTGCTTGTACCCTTAGCCAAAATAGACATAAACATGACTCAAGAGCCAAGAAGTGTGTGTTCTTAGGATACAAATTTGGCACAAAAGGTTATTTATTACTTGACCTACAATCCAGACAGATTTTTCTTTCAAGAGATGTCATCTTTCATGAACACATATTTCCCTATGCCCACCTACATAACTCTAGAACACACCTAACCAATGACACCACCTCTAGACTGGACTTTCTCCTATATGATGATAGTTTGATGCCCAACACCAATTTCCAACATCTTACTACTGACCCAAACACTAAAAATTCTCACCATAATCACACATTAGTGCATATTCCTATTTTAGACTCAACCACTCCCCCAAGAAGATCCACTAGGCAGAGACAACCTCCTACCTATCTCAAGGATTTCCATTGTGATATCCAACATAATAACTCTCCTACTATAACAACAACCATCAACCATCCACTATCCTTTGTTCTGTCCTACCAATCCCTTTCCCCTGCTCACCTCAACCATACTCTCTCCATAACCATTCACACCGAACCAAAGACTTATAAACAGGCTATCAAATCCCAACATTGGATTAAGGCTATGCAAGATGAGCTGAATGCCTTAGAACTAAACCAAACTTGGTCGACAGTGGACCTCCCACCTGGAAAAACTGCCATAGGAGCCAAATGGATTTTGAGACTTGACTATTTTGAGACTTTTGTATTCATTTTTTCCCAATTTCATATCACTTTTAACAAACACATTTACATAGAATATAATACACTTAATATGTAGAGATATGAGGCTCATGGACAATTTGTATTATCTATACTCCCGTATCTATCAATCCACTTTCCTATTGTTTATAACATATAATCTATATGTTATAAATGTCAAATATAGTATTTTGTACTAAATATTGTAATTTACAGCTGAATTTATTCAATTGTTATAATTATTATTATTTTTTTAAAATTGAAAATTCACAAATAATGTTGTTTTTATAGGTGAACTATATGATTAGGGTGAAATCATTTAAAAAAAATTATCATGTTGAGAGACACTCTTATTGTTTGGGGATAGAGTGAATAGATAAATAAATTTATTTGTCGACCCACATTCTTATTGTTTAGGGATTGAGTACACAATTGACATGCTAAATGTCAAAATAGTATTGTATAGTTGAATATGTTTGATCGAGTAATTAGTCAATCTTATTTTTTAATTATGAATGAGACTAACTAAATCATTTACAATTAGCTTTGTAGGTAAAGTGTATAATTCAGACATAATCATTTAAATAAACTTATCTTATTTAGAACCTAATATGTGAGATTGTGATGAAATCAAATGTTTGTCAACTATATTCTTCTTGACAGTGATGATTATACAAATTAGTAGATACCATTGACTAACTAATGATTTTTCTTTAGTATGATTAAATTGAGAAACAACTGGGAGGAAATATTTAATTACCAACACCAATAGATGTGGTTATAAATAACAAAATAGTAATATGTTGAAGAAGGCAATGCGTTTCTTGCTAATTTTCAAGTAATAATGATTTGAAAGTATATTACTTTAACTATAACGAGAGAGAATTAAATCAATTACTTAATAAATTTTTGACCAGATATGAAGGAAGGGAAATATATAGTTGTTATTTGTGTAGGGTTGGTTACATCAAGTATTGGATAAATTATATATTAATATAGATATGATTTATAATAAAAGTTAAAAACAGATATTAAATCATTACATTTTATGAAATTGATTTTTTTAATAAATTTGTTGATGTAGAAGTTAATATATAATTTTATTGTCGTATCTTATATAAAACATATGCCTAAATTATAGATTTGATACTGGTAGTTTCTAAATTACAATTGTAGTAATTAATAATAGTGGTATTACTAAATTAATATAACTATAGCTTGTAATATTTAAGAAAATATGCACACATAGTAATAATCAATCTTATTGGTGAAGAAATCAGAGTGCAAGTGGTTCATGTCTTCATGTTAAATTGGAAACTAAGGGAATGCACAACTTACAAATTTTAAGGTTGAAATTGTAGCAAAATATGCATTACTAATAATGTATGTGCCTTACATTGTTAGATCCTTGATAGGGATATGTTGCAATCTATACATAGGTTTTCTATCTATTTATGTTTTACCTATATTGGTTTTTTTAGTTTGTAGTACTGCAGTATATGATTACGTGTCTATTTTATGATTATTATGCATCATAAGATCATAGCATGGCAGTATAGTATATGATTACATTTGGAAGCCCGGTGCAGTATATTATTAAACAATCAATTTTCATGGGATTATTGGTTTAATCCATGACCATTAGTGTATCATATAGTGGCTTACTCTATGACCATTTGTGTAATGAGATACTGCTACATAGTCAATATGGATAATTGCCAGTATATGTTAAAATACACTATCAGAAGCATGACAAAGTTAGGATCACTTATAGCAACATCACACTAATGAGGTAAATGTTAAATGATTGAGAGTGAGAATATTTTCTTAGTCTTACACCATCTAAGATTTTTTAGAATCATTCTAGGTAGGTAATGCAAGCTAAGGAATTAATGTAGAACTGGGAAACAATGTTAGAGTTTGTAATTAAATAAGCTAACTTGGGAAACAATATTAGAGTTTGTAATTTTCCCTTGAACCAGAGCAACAATTGCCAACTCAGAACATATGCCAACAAATACCACAACAAGAGCATTAAATACTGCAGAATTGTACTTCAACGATTCTGTCAATTTCAACAAAAAGCAAGAAAAATTGTCAGTTATCACTATATTATTGAATCTATTCAATTTAACTAACTTTTTAATACTTAAACTTCACACTGGCCTACATGTAGTCCAATATATGATTGTAGATGTATAACGAAAAATAAGTTGACAATTGTTCACCCATATGTGTTTAGAGCAAATTTAATAAAAAAATTATTTATATTGGTATGTACTTAATCTTGTGTACAATGTACTTTAGCATGGTCACTTCTATAAAGTTCAACTACCAACTAAAGAGCTTGTATACAATCAATACTTTAAAATCTGCTTTACAATTCTATAGTATAGTGACTCTAGTTTTTCAGATTGAGTACATACCTTGTGACCAAATTTTAGCATGTTATAGCCTTGATATTATTTTTTCCTCTTCTCA
Organism: Lupinus angustifolius; assembly: GCF_001865875.1. Taxonomy (NCBI): domain Eukaryota; kingdom Viridiplantae; phylum Streptophyta; class Magnoliopsida; order Fabales; family Fabaceae; genus Lupinus; species Lupinus angustifolius. Next base: position 11,463 of record NW_017725258.1, read on the forward strand.
CTTGGATGTTAATACTTAATGTTGAAGTGGACTAGTAATCTTCTAAACGATGAACCCATGTGGAGTTTAGTTATGAACAAAAGCATCATCTTCAAATTGCAAAGTTATGATGATGGACATAAAGATTTGGTCATATTTTTCTTTGATAATGTCTTATATTATGATGTGATATCAACAAAACAGAACATCAAAATAATACTTCTAATTGATAGCAAATTACATAGAAGTGTCACTTCCACTTAGTTTGTAAAGTCTTTCAATTTATAAATAGTGTATGATTCCTATGCACATGGGTAGAAGCATATCTATATATCTGATTATAAATTTGAAGCACGTATATCATAGATAGGTCATAATAGTCATCATATAAAACAAATATTATATCACAACTTTGTTGATCTTATTAGAGTCACTCTTTCTTTGTATACTAACCATCATAGATGAGATGGTATACATGATACCCAAATAATTGTTGGGTAACAATAAGGTATGATTACACCTAGAGGGGGTGAATAGGTGTCCGGATCACCAGTCCTGCTTTTTCGATGTTTGCATAGAATTTAAAGTTGTTGCAGTTAATCGATTATCAATAGGGTTAATCGATTAACGCCAGTTCACTTAATCGATTATTATCATAACGTTAATCGATTATCCTGATTGTTTTACTTTGAAAATTAGTTTTCTCGCTTCATAAAAATCGTGATAATTTGTGATCTTTACTATCTTAAGATTGATTCTTGACTAACAACAGATTAACACATCAAGCAATTAATCACAGTAATCTAATCAAAACAGGAAGCAATAAAGACTGAATTATAAAGAGATAGGGATAAAGAAAATTTGCTCGAGAATTTTTATCCTAGTTCGATTACGGTCCACTACAAACTACATCCAGTCCTCCTAGTTGATCTAGGAGATTTTCTTCACTAATCAGAAATATAATTCACAACCACACTTCGAATACAAAGAGATAGAAACTTCCTTCTTGAAATCGATAAGCCACAAAGCCCGGTTGGACCCCTTATCTACACCTACTTGGATAACACACCTTTCGCGTAACTTGGCCCCAACTGAAACTCTTGCTCGAATCAAGACTTTCTATCTAATGAAGACTCCTAATTCTCAGCCTGTGATGATACCACACTGTTAGATATTAGTGACAGAATACACCTAGAAGGGGGGGGGGGTTAAATAGGTGTCGCGGTTCCCATTTACCGCTATTTGCACCAAAGCCCTATTCTTGAAAATCACCCAGTTAATCGATTAAAGACTGCCTTAATCGATTAAGTGGCACAGGATTAACAGTTGTTGAATGGCTCAATTACACAGCCACTTACAGATTATACAGAAATGATATAGTAGATATATTTGAAAATAAATTATCTTTATATGGCAAACTTACTATATTCAAAATATCAACTACAATAGGCAATTAAAAACACTTTGAAATAGTAAAGAGATAAGGGTAAGAAACAACCTGCAACAAGGTTTTTATACTGGTTCGTTTTGCGGTCCACTACAAAACTACATCCAGTCCTCCCATCTGGGAGATTTTCTTCACTAAAAATTGAAGCCAATGTATCTTACATACACACTTCCAATTACAAGACCTTGAATGCTACCTTCTTGAATTCCCAAAACCTCTACCTTGATTTGACATTACCCAATCGCCTAGGAAAACCTTTCCTACAATCCAGCCCCAGCCAACAGTATGTTATAAACTCAAGACCTCCAAGTCTTGGTGAAGACTCTCTATATCTCGTTGGTGGTACGACACCAAGAGATGACTTTCCTTGTTACAAAAATCACAAAAAAAATAGAGTAATGTTAAGCACAAAATAGCTCAGATATTACAATTAAAAGCAAGCTATAAACCCTATACAAATGTCACAAATTATTATGAATATGTATAAGATCATAATCATGAAGAACATATAATTTCTACCCTAAGAAATCTCTAAGAGAAACTCAAAGAATCATGCAAGAAATATAGAATGATGAACAAATTTAATCACATGCAATGGATGGCATTTTAATCCCTAAGCATGATATTATGTCACACTAATCTCACAGGCAATTCTCTCTGCCTATATGACATACAAAGAATACGAAAATATGCAACTTTAGAATACGAAAATATTCAACTTATCAATTCTAAAAATGAATAAATGAATGTATGAAGCATGGTGTAAAAACACAGTTTATATAGAAAAGTTGTTTTGTGCCTAATTAATCGATTAAGTGCTCTGTTAATTGATTAACGAGCTGTTTAGAATAACTGAATTCTATTTTTCAGTTATCTGTTGAAACTGATTAAAACTGTTTTCACGTTAATTGATTAAAGCCTAACTTAATCGATCAACTAGCATATTTTCAGTTAAGATATTAAATGGTAAACTACTTATATGTTATGTTTATCAACTATACATGTTTTATCATTATGTTATGCCTAAGATGCACAAATAACATGTATGATTAATGCATGAACATATAATAAGCTAGATGGCATATCTCATATAAATGATATGATAGTTTTTAGAACTTATGAGATTTGCATCTAGATTTACCTAACCTATACTCAATAAGTAAGACACATATATAAGACTTTAGTTTAGACATAAAGATCTTGAATCTTTGGCATGTTGATTTGTTGAGTTATCTTTAAGCTTTCACTAATTCATTTGTCTTCATCAAAATATATGCAATCAGACGGTGATCTTGTGGATAAGGCTTTCACCAACAAGGTGATCTTTATCAGAAGTCTCTGTGACGATGGTGTTAGATACGTCAGTATGCAGATAGTCAATAATTCTCGATATGAAGATATTGTAGGGAAGCAACTTGGATTGCGATGTAGAGACATTATACATGACCTTCAGGATTTCCTTAGGCCAATTAGCCATTATATTATCCTTCACGACATACATAAATTTCAGATCATTAATAGTTGGTTGTGCATGATTAGTGTTTCTCTACCGATAATGAACCAGCTTTAGTCAGTTCTCCCTAGACATACAGATGGGGACCTATCAGACATGATTTATATACCTCAGTAGCATCAAAATCCTTAAGTTATTCACAATCACCTAGGCTAACACCAGTAGTGGATAAGCCACCCACATTCATAAAAATATCACTACCCATCTCAAATAGATTTCCCGAAATCATACACCAAAATCTACCATCCTTATAACGAAAATTAGCGTAAAATTCCCTAATCAAAGCGGGATACAGATTACCCGTTAATTCCAAAAACATTACAGCTCCCTGAGCTTACATACCTTGCGGAAACTCAAAATTTTGTTCTGCGATCCAGGTAAGATCAGCATACCTTATGTAGGTGGGCTTCCTTCCCTGAAACTTTGACAACCGGGTCTCCTGAAGTATGAGTGAGTAGTAGGGATCTCCACGGTCGTGCCTCACGTTTGGATTTGAAGATGAAGTAGTAGGAGGCCTACGAGTACGTTGAGCAATTGTCTTGAACCTCTTCGAACATCCTCTTTCCATTGTTGATTAAAAATCGTGAGTAATGAGAAGAGAAGAAGGATAAGGGAGGGAACCTAAAGCTTAGGGTTTGGAATTGGGAATGGGGTTTCTTGGGAAATTTGAGAAACGGATTGGATGAATTGAGAGGCAAAATGAGTAACGGTGAGGTTTAATTCTTCTATTAAGCTTAGATTTCGAATTTTCTGTTTGCTTTTGAGATTTTCAGAGAAAATGGGGAAGAGAGGGTTTGTAAAAATGACAAAAACGCTATTGATTCTAATTTATCTGATGCCGTTAATCGATGAAGAGTTGCATTTAATCGATTAAGCAGTGTTAAAATTCTAGGTTTTCAGAAAATTGAGCCCAAGTAATCGATTAAAATGAATCTTAATCGATTAAACTTTGTGAAAAATGAAATGTTTTCTACTAGAACTCATTTTAATCGATTAAGAAATATAGTTAATCGATTAACTAGCATCGGATTTATAGAATCAAGAGGTTTTTGTGTTTTAAAAGCATGCATAGATTTCTAACATATTTCAAGCAATTTTTACTCAAACACATATACATTTTCAGCTTATCATGCAAGATCATGAGTCACAATAGGAATATAGTGCATTCACAACAAATGTACATTTTGAAGCATATAAGACATTAATCATGCGAAGCATATAATAACATTTTTAGACAATTTTAATCAAGATAATTTTCATCAAGAATTCCAAGTTCTCTTCGAAGAACATAGAAAGTATCTCGTGAGAGAGGCTTGGTGAATATTTCAGCCAATTGCTTAGTAGTTTCCACAAATTCAAGCACACAATCGCCTTTTAATGATGTCTAAATTCAATATGCTTTGGTTCTAGAATGCAAAACGGGATTCTTGGATAGGTTTATAGCACTTGTATTATCACATTTTATAGGAATCTTTTCTAGGTTAAGTCCAAAGTCCTTAAGTTGCTGCTTCATCCAAAGGATTTGAGCACAACACACCCTAGCGGCAATGTATTCCGCTTCCGCGGTGGACAAAGCAACACACGCTTGCTTTTTGTTGTGCCATGCAAATAAGGAACTACCTAATAAGTGACAAGTCCCACTAGAGCTCTTCCGATCCAACTTACATCCCGCAAAATCGGAATCGGAATACCCTACCAAGGATAATGAGGCATCCCTAGGATACCATAATCCCAAATTAGTTTTTCCTTTTAAATATCTCTTCGTTGTACGGCAGTATAATGTGAATCTTTAGGCAAAGCTTTAAATCTAGCACACATACAAACACTAAACATAATATCGGGGCGACTCGCAATCAAATACAATAATGAGCCGATAATCCCACGATATTTGGTTACCTCGATTGCTTTTCCCATTTCATCTTTATCTAGATAGCATGTGGACGTCATAGGTGTTGAAGCCTATTTACACTTTTCCATGTCGAACTTCTTCAGTAACTCTTGACAATATTTCGATTGATGAATGAAGATGTCACTTTCCATTTGTTTGATTTTAAGTCCAAGAAAGAAGGCTAGCTCACCCATGATTGACATCTCAAATTCATCCTACATCCTCTCAGAAAATTATTTATAAAGAATGTCATTACTAGATTCGAAGATTATATCATCAACATATATTTGAACTAGTAGCACATGATTATCTAATCTACGAATAAAGAGGGTAGTATCAACCATACTCCTCACAAACCCTTTTTCCAAGAGGAACTTGTTTCAGGCCATAAAGGGCCTTTTTGAGCTTATATACATGGTTCAGATATTTAAAATTTTCAAAGTCGGGAGGTTGATCTACATATACCTCCTCTTGAATGTAGCCATTCAAGAAGGCGCTCTTGACATCCATTTGAAAGAGCTTGAAGTTCATAATTGATGCAAAGGATAAAAGCATCTTAATGGCCTCTAATCTGGCTATAGTAGCGTAGGTCTCATCATAATTGATGCCCTCCTCCTGGTTGTAGCCTTTGGCCACTAAGCAAACTTTATTTCTGATTATCAAGCCAGATTCATCAAATTTATTACGAAATACTCATCTAGTATCAATCACTATATGTTCTTTAGGCTTAGGGACCAAGTCCCATACATTATTACGCTTGAACTGGTTTAGCTCTTCTTGCATAGCTATACCCCAGTGCACATCCTCAATGGCCTTATCGATGGTCTTAGCCTCAATTTGAGATACAACCGCAACAAATTTACAAAAGTTTTGTAAAGAGCTACGGGTTACCACCCCTGTAGTTATATATCACCTGTTGCTTTGTCGAGTGGACGATCCTTCTTGGTCTTCCATGTGATTAGAAATTCCTGATGCTCATCTTGGACAATTTGCTCTACTTCTGCTTCTTTTTCCGGGTCCATGTCCTTAGAGTATGCTTCTTCTAAAGCACCTGCAACATCATCAGAAAATACCTTCCTCTTCTCTTTTGGAGAGGACTCATCAAAATGGACATGCACAGACTCTTCTACTTGGATTGAATATTTATTAAAGAATCGATAAGTTTTACTATGCAATGAATACCCCAAAAATATACCCTCATCA
>NW_017725259.1:0-584 GCF_001865875.1 Lupinus angustifolius
CAAAAGCATGAAAATGAGCAATATTAGGTTTTCGGCCTTTTAAAAGTTCATAAGGTGTTTTTGAAAAAGTAGGCCTTAAGAGTACGATTAATCACATAGCAAGTTGTATGCACTACATCAGCCCAAAAATATTTAGGAACCTTGCTTTCGTTTAGCATGGTTCCAGCAAGTTCCTCTAAGACTCGATTCTTCCTCTCAACAACTCGATTTTGTTGAGGGGTACGAGGGGTTGAGAATTGATGCATAATACCATATTTATCACAAAATTTATCAAATTGATGGTTTTCAAATTTGCCACCATGATCAGATCGAATATATACTATCTTATAATTAAACTGATTTTGGATTTGCTTGGCAAGGCTTTTGAAAGACTTGAAAGCATCGCTCTTGGACGATAGAAATAATGTCCATGTGAATCTAGAGAAATCTTCAACGATTACTAAAGCATAAAAGCTACCACCAAAACTCAAAACCTGTGATGGTCCAAACAAGTCCATATGGAGAAGCTCCAAGGGTCTTGTTGTGGATATCACATTATTTGTAGCAAAAGTGTTTTTAACTTGTTTACATTTTTGACAAGTATC
>NW_017725260.1:0-514 GCF_001865875.1 Lupinus angustifolius
ACCAAATTATTTTTAGACAATTTATCTAGATGCTTTACATGATTATGAGTGACACGCCTATGCCAAAACTAGATGTCATCCTCTTTAGATATAAAACATTTTGAAAATAGAGTAGTGACATCCTCCAGATTAACCATATAGATATTATTTTTATCCGAATCAAAAGATAGAGTAGTGACACTCAGAATCAAAAGATACTCGGTTACCTTTATCGTATAGTTGGCTGATACTCAAGAGATTATGTTTCAGGCCTTCAACATATAACACATTTTCGATCACTGCCTGATTCGAGTTGCCAATCTTTATGGTGCCAAGTATCTTCCCTTTGTTGTTGTCTCCATACATGACAAACCCTTTTTCTTGCAAGGATAGATCTAGGAATTTTGATCTATCTCCCGTCATATGTCTCGAGCATCCACTATCAAGATACCAATGATGTCCATGTGCTCATAGACATACCTACAAAACATAGATCACTTGCCTTTTTCAAGTACCCAAGTTATGTTGGGTCCTT
>NW_017725261.1:0-9003 GCF_001865875.1 Lupinus angustifolius
GTAACTAGGAAGTCATCTCCCATTTTCATCCATACATACACGTCACTAGGTATTCCATATTTTCTAATATAACAAGAGTAGGAATTGTGGCCATGTGTGCCACAATAAAAGCATGTAGGAACCTTTTTATTAAAAACTTTCCTATTAGGTCGATTAATAGGTCTCCTATGTGGTCTTCTCCTACGTGTAGGGGGAATATATCCTAGCCCGGTATGGTCACCAACATTTCTGGTTTTTCTAAGTATAGTGTCTAATATGTTTTGACTCATTGTGACTTTTGCAAGTTTTTCAAGTCATCGCAGACAGTTGACTGACATAAATTATAATTAGAGCAATTGCATGAATTACAATAATAGATTAGATCTAATGGTTCATTTTCCAATTTTAGTTCATCTAATTCTTTTTGTAATGAAATTATTTTTTGTTCATTTAGAAGGATTACTCTTTTTCTATCAGAATTAATCCTAGCTAATTTATTTAGTTCATCATGCAATTCGACATACGCATTATACAAATGAAGTAGATGAGGTGTCAGAATAAACCTCATTGTTTACCTCTTTTGAATTTGAGCAATAAGCATAATTTGTTATGGTCATTAACCATAGCTTGGCTGTCTCCTCTTCATCTGAGGTGCTCAATGTCGTATCCTCCTCTGGTACATCCCATAATATATAGGCTTTCTTTAACTTGAAGTCCCAAGGAGTGCTCTTATCTGAATCAACCTTCTTGAGGTAAGTGGGACATTGAAAACTCATATGTACTGGCTTACCACATTCATGGCAAGTGAAGCGCTCTTTACTCTTGCCTTTCTTGGTCCACTCGCGTGCTTCTGTCTTCTGGAAATGTTTGAAGCCTCCTTTCTTTAGGAATTTCCTGAATTTGTGTACGAGAAGGCTCAAAGTTTCTTCAACCACATCTGAATCATACTCGTCTTTTTCTCTCTCTTCTGTAGATTGAGATGTTGTTGCCTTGAGAGATATACTTTTCTTTTTGCGATCTGATTCTTCGTGCATAGTCAGGCGTCCAAGATCCATTTCATACTCTTGAAGTTTTCCAAACATTGTAGCCAAAGGCATAGAGTCAAGATCCTTGGATTCCATGATAGTTGTTTCTTTTGGTTGTCATCTCCTATCAAGACAACATAAAACTTTGTTAGTAAGCTCTTCTTTGTTAAATAGTTTATCCAAAGCAACTAAATGGTTAACTATATGAGTGAATAGTTTTTGCATGTCATCGATAGATTCATTTGGTAACATATGAAACAACTCATATTCATGTGTCAGGGCATTCAGCCTGGCACGCTTGACTTCGCTAGTGCCTTCGTGAGTCACTTGTAAAGTGTCCTACATTTCTTTAGCATTTTGGCACTGTGAAATCCGAAAGAACTCATTATCGGATAGGGCTGATGTGATGATGTTTTTGGCACGTAGGTTGTATTGAACCTTTTTGCGTTCATCATCGGTCCATAGACTTTTCGGTTTATATTTTGGTTCATCGTCCACTAAGTGTTGTGGAATGAAGGGCTCGTTGACTACAGATTCCCAAATATCTAGGGTCGATGGCCTCTATAAAGATTTTAATGTGAACTTTCCAATATGTTAGGTATCAGTGGATAGAATACACCTAGAAAGGGGGGTTAAATAGGTGTAGCGGAGCTCAAGTTCTGCTTTTTGGGTTTTTGCACACTTGCTGAAAAATGGCCAGTTAATCGATTAAGCACTGTTCATAATCGATTAAAACCAGTAAAATTGAATGCAGAAAAAATTGTTTAACAGCTCTCTTGCAAAGTAGGTTACGAGAAATCAGGCAATGATTTAACAAATATTTTTACATAAAATTAAACTAGTTATAGCACAGAACCAGTATACAAATTATCATGTTATATCATGCAATATTACAACTTGAAATGTAAAAGAGAAAGGGATAGAAACGATTGTGCAAGGATTTATCCTGGTTCGTTTTGTGGTTCACTGCAAAACTACATCCAGGCTTCTCCTTCTAATCTTGGGAGATTTTCTTCTTCACTATAGAACACAATGTATAGCTACATACACGCTTCCAATTACAAGACTCGAACGCTCCTTTCCTGGAACCCAAAGAAATTCATCACCCTTGGTTTGACCTTTCCTAAATTTGCCTCCCAAGAAAACCTTTCTTACCGTGATTCGGCCCCAGCCAAGGTATTGCTCTTTATCCCAAGACTTCTAAATCTTTGTGAAGAACACCTTACCTAACCACACCTAGTATTTTCCTAATCCTTGAATTACAATGCTTTGAGTTATAAAAGAGTTATTAATACTCAGATTTTACAATAAATATCAAAGACTAAAACCTAAACAAGACTTCACAAGACTTCCTAGTCTAATATGAATGTACATGCATGAGGATTCTGAAATTATGCAATCATTAAAAACTATCTATTTTCTTTCCAAAAAACACAAGAATGATGCAAGAAAGCTTTTCAAAGAACATGCAATATGAATATGAAACTTAGAGCCTTAGCGTGGTCTAATCTTTCTCCTAATGCAACATGCAATATTTTCTCCTACATATGACACTGGGTAACTCGAAAATATACAGAGAAAATGATGTAAAAATGTATGGATTCTTATGCCACATATGCTGAGATTTCAGTATAAATAGAAAGCTGTATAAAACCCTAATTAATCGATTAAGTATCCATTTAATCGATTAACGGGTTGTTGAAAATAATTGTTTTCAGTTTTTCAGTTTTTTGTTGAAACTGTGATTCTGTTAATCGATTAACACTATTCATAATCGATTAAGTTACTGGATTAACAGAACTCGTAATCTATTAAACATTGTAAAATTAGCTTGTTAATGCATGGTAAACTACCTATATGATATATGCTCATGCAATATATGATTTCCTAATATAATACCTTTAATGCACCAAATCAATGTCTTCAAATGCATGAACCTAATTATCATATATTACTAGATGTGTCTCATTTTAGTGGATTAATTACTTTATTAAGTCTTGTGAGACTCACACCTAGGTTTACCTAACCTAGACTCCATATCCATGGCAAGCATCTTAGACTTCTAAAAAGAAAATAAAGAGTTATAACCTAAGTCTAATAAGTTACCACTTGAGTCCTCGGCATGTTGTATGTTGAATGATCTTCAAGCTTGTCTTCATGTTGGTCTTCATGTTTGCCTTTACCAAAACATAGATCAATCTCCAATGGTGCACTTCACTTTCAATCTCCCCCATTTTGATGATGACAAACTGCATGATAGACTCCACACTAAATCTACCAAATCTTTGTGTGATGAAAAGCTTGATGATATGATCAATGTTGAGAGATCAATTTCAGGTTGTGTATTTGACATTCAAAGTGCGCTGCTCCCCCTTTCATTGTGCTCTCCTTTATCTTCTCCCCCTTTATTACTTAGAGAGGTACTCTTGGTAGGTAGCATAATACGGAAGCTCATTTGACAACCTTTCTCAACAATCTTTCTCCTTAATAACTTGTATACATCAACAACAAACAAACAACATTTGTCCCTCTTTTGACATTATCAAAAAGAAAAAGTAATTAACAGAGTCAAAAGTAAGAAGAGATATAACAATTTATTTTGAAAAACTGTAATTGATTGATTAATTATTACCATAATCAATAACCAGATTGAGAAACTTAAACAAATGCATTGATTTCTAACTCTAAAAATGAATATAGACAAATTTTGCATGACATTTCCATTATGTAAATAGTTTAGGCATGGAATGATTAAATATATATGTATGTCACTTGTTAGCACCACTTCTTAGTACTTGTTGGATATTTTCATTTTAAAGCATATTTCAATCATTCAATTATAATACACAATTAAGACATGTTCAAGATTCACGCAAAAACAAATTCCATTTAACATAATTAGCAAGGCTCAACATAGTTACAAAATACTAAAAGAAGGTACAACCATAACCATGAAATGTACTTGACTCAAAAATATAGACATAAGCCACAAAACAACAAAAATTGAATTTCTGGAAAAAACAATTGAGCCTAGGTAATCAATTAACAAAAAAATTAATCGATTAGAATAATTTATTTCAAAAAGCTTTAGCTGCTGGAACTCATTTAATCAATTATACTGAGGGTTAATCGATTAATGACAGAAAGTTGATAGTTTTAAGAACAGATTTGAGCTTACTAAGACATGCTAAGGGATACAACCTAAAACTCTATCTAATCCAGAATTGAACAAACTTTCTAGAGCCAAAATGCATGAAAACATATAACAATTAAGCATACATGCATTTAATGACAATATTTACAATTTAGAGATTTACAGGCAACTTAGCATATACTCACTTAGCATGGTATCATGCATACACTAGACATGGCACTTTCAAACAAAATTTTTCTTTGATACAGATGTACATGTGATGATGCCACTTGTTAAAGCATTCGATAGAACTTACTATGATATCACATGCTATGAATTGAGTATAACAATAACATATACTTTTTAGTTCAAGTGTACTCAATATCAATAATTAATTTTGTAACCTTGTTAATAGACTTACCTTACTTACCCTTTGGTGATAGGTCAAACTTACCTTGATTTACTCACCAACCTTGTGCCTAGAACATCTTTTGTTGATTTATCCTTTGATGCTCAAATGTCCTTTGGCACACCTACAAACACAATTCACTTGTCTCTTTCGGGTACCCCAAGTTATTTTGAGTCCCTTCTTGTTAGTAACTAAGGGATCTTGCCCCTTCTTTACCCAAACATATTTGCCCTTGGCACACCAAATTTTCTAATAAATCATGTAGTACATGTGTGACCATGTGTACCACAATAGAAACAAGTAGGCATGTTATTATTTGACTTCTTATGCATATGAACTACTAGATTTCTACATGGTCTTTTCTTAGGTTCAGGTTTATATCCAATTCCAGATCAGTTACCAACGTTTCTTATATTAGCAAGCAATGTGATAAGGTTTTCTTGACTATAAGTGAGCTTTGAAAGTTTTTGTTTCAAAACAACATTTTCAGCATTTAAACTCTCACAAGTATCACATATAGTGGGTTGATATAATTTAGAAGTAGAGCAGTCACAGGAGGCACATGCATAGATAAGATCAAGAGTTTCATTTTCAAGTTTAAGCTCATCTAATTCCTTTTGCATTTCAATTATTTTGTTTTCATGCAAGGAGATAACTCTTTTTCTATCTATATTTACTTTAACAATTTTCTTTAATTCCTCATGCATTTCGACATAAGCTGCATATAATTCATCGTATGGAGGAGAGTCATTAGAGAATGATGAAGTATAGGAATGTACCTCAATAGAATCATCTTCATCACTAGATGTGCACTTCTCATGCACTTGTGCCATAAGGCATACTTATTTTCCTCATCATTGAATGAGCTTGAAGTTGAATCTTTCTCGGAATCGTCCCAAACAACGTATGCTCCTTTTCACTTGGACATTCGAGAGTTTTTTTTCTTGTTCTCGACTTTCTTGAGGTAGCTCGGGCACTAAGGCTTCATGTGGCCCAATTTTCCACACTCATAGCAAGTGAAGCCTTCTTTGGGAATCTTGCTTTTCTTGGTCGAGTTCTTGGCTTCTTTCTTGAGATTCTTGATCCCTCCTTTCTTCTTGAGATACTTTTTGAATTTTTCAAATAAGAGATTCAAGTCTTCATCGGAATCAGAATCTGCAGTGGAATCCTTATTTTCTTGATCTTCTTGAAATCTTGTAGCCTTGAGTGCGATTCTGTTCTTGTCTAACTCTTCATTCTGTCTCAAGTGCCCTAACTCCACTTCATGTTCTTGGAGTTTCCCAAATAGAGTATCTAATGGCATGTTGTCTAAGTTATTTGATTCTATTATCGCGGTTACCTTTGGTTGCCATCTCCTGTCAAGACACCTCAAAACTTTGTTAGATAAATCACCATTAGTAAAAGTTTTATCAAGGACGACCAAGTGGTTTACAACATGAGTAAAACGTTTTTGCATATTACATATAGATTCATTAGGAAACATGCGAAATAACTCGTACTCATGCGTAAACGCATTTAGTCTAGCGCGCTTAACTTCACTTGTGCCTTCGTGGGTAACTTGCAAAGTATCCCACATTTCTTTTGCATTAAGGCAGCACTGCGAGACTATAAAGAACTCATCATAAGATAAGGCCAAAGTAATGATGTTCTTGGCCTTAAGTCATGTTGGACCTTGCTTTTCTCAATATCCGTCCATAAGCCTTTAGCTTTTCTTTAAACTCGCCATCCACTAAATGAAGTGGAATGTATGGACCATTGACAATGGAATCCCAAATGTCTGTGTCAATTGCCTTGATATAGATTCTCATACGAACCTTCCAATAGGCATAACCATCACAACTACATACGGGAGGGCGGTTAATGGATGTGCCATCACTGCCAAATGGGTTAGTAGAGCCCATATGTAGTCCCTTTCAGATCAGGCGGATATGGTTGAGCTAGCACGTCATACTAGCTCTGATACCACTTGTTAGGTATCAGTGGACAAAACACACCTAGAAGGGGGGTTGAATACGTGTAGCGGAGCACAAGTTCCACTTTTTGGGTTTTTGCACACTTGCTGAAAAATGCTCAGTTAATCAATTAAGCATTGTTCATAATCGATTAAACCCAATAAAAACAGAATGCAGAAATCTTCTTTAACAGCTCTCTTGAAAGGCAGGTTATGAGAAATCAGGCAATGATATAACAGATATTTTTCCACAAAATTAAACTAGTTATAGCACAGAACCAGTATACAAATTATTATGTTATATCATGAAATATTACAACTTGAAATGTAAAAGAGAAAGGGATAAAAAAAATTGTGCAAGGACTTTATCCTGATTCGTTTTGCAGTCCATTACAAAACTACATCCAGGCGTCCCCTTTTGATCTTAGGAGATTTTCTTCTTCACTATAGAACATAATGTATAGTTACATACACGCTTCCAATTACAAGACTCGAATGCTCCATTCTTGGAACCCAAAGAACTTCGTCACCCTTGGTTTGACCGTTACTAAAATCGCCTCCCTAGAATACCTTTCTTACCGCGACTCAGCCCCAGCCAAGGTATCGCTCTTTATCCCAAGACCTCCAAATCTTTGTGAAGAACACCTTACCTAATCGCAGCTAGGATTTTCCTAATCCTTGAATTACAATGCTTTGAGTTATGAATGAGTACTTAATACTCGGATTTTACAATAAAGATCAAAGAGAAACCTAAACAAGACCTCACAAGACTTCCTATTCTAATATGAATGTACATGCATGAGGTTTCTGAAATTATGCAATCATTAAAAACTATCTCTTTTCTTTCCAAAAAACACAAGAATGATGCAAGAAATTTTTTCGAGAACATGCAATATGAATATGAAACTTAAAGCCTTAGCATGATCTAATCTTTCTCCTAATGTAACATGCAATATTTTCTCCTAGACATGATAGTGAGTAACTCGAAAATATATAGAGAAAATGATGTAAAAATGTATGGATTCTTATGCCACATATGCTGAGATTTCATTATAAATAGAAAGCTGTCTAAAGTCCCAGTTAATCGATAAAGTACCCATTTAATCGATTAACGGGTTGTTGAAAATAATTGTTTTCAGTTTTTCAGTTTTCTATTGAAACTGTGATTCTGTTAATCAATTAACACTATTCATAATCGATTAAGTTAATGGATTAACATAATTTATAATCCATGAAAAATTGTAAAATTAGCTTCTTAATGCATGGTAAACTACCTATATGATATCTGCTCATGCAATACATGATTTCCAAATATAATACCTTTAATGCACAAAGTCAATGTGTTCAAATGCATGAACCTAATTATCATATATTTCTAGATGATATCTCATTTCAGTAGATTAATTACTTTATTAAGTCTTGTGAGACTCACACCTAGGTTTACCTAACCTAGACTCAATATCTATGGCAAACATCTTAGACTTCTAAAAAGATAATAAAGAATTATAACCTAAGTCTAATAAGTCACCACTTGAGTCATCGACATGTTGTTTGTTGAATGATCTTCAAGCTTGTCTTCATGTTGGTCTTCATGTTTGTCTTCATCCAAACATAGATCAATCTCCAATGGTGCACTTCACTTTCACAATAGGCATATCCTTCGCCCATTTAATTTCTCTTAAGGATCACGCGTATACGGTTGAGCTAGCACGACGTACTAGCTCTGATACCACTTGTTAGGTATCAGTGACAGAATACACCTAGAAGGGGGGAGGATTAAATAGGTGTCGCAATTCCCACTTACCGCTATTTACATCAAAGCCCTATTCTGGAAAATAACCCAGTTAATCGATTAAAGACTGCCTTAATAGATTAAGTCGCACATAATTAACAGTTGCTGAATGGCTAAATTACACAGCCACTTACAGATTATACAGAAATGATATAGCAGATATATTTGAACAGAAATGATCTTTATATGGCAGAGTTATAATATTCAAAATATCAGCTACAATAGGCAATTAAAAACACTTTAAAACAGTAAAGAGATAAGGGTAAGAAAAAGCCTGCAACAAGGTTTTTATACTGGTTCGTTTTTCGGTCCACTACAAAACTACCTCCAGTCCTCCATTCTGATCTGGGAGATTTTCTTCAATAAAAATTGAAGCCAATGTATCTTACATACACACTTCCAAATACAAGACCTTGAATGCTACCTTCTTGAATTCTCAGAACCTCTACCTTGGTTTAACCTTACCCAATCGCTTAGGAAAACCTTTCCTACGATCCAGCCCCAGCCAAGAGTATGTTCTAAACTCAAGACATCCAAGTCTTGGTGAAGACTCTCTGTATCTCATTGGTGGTACGGCACCAAGAGACGACTTTCCTTGTTACAAAAATCACAACAAAAATAGAGTAAAAAGCACAAAATAGCTCATATATTAAAATTAAGAACAAGCTATAAACCCTATACAAATCTCACAAATTATTATGAATATGTATAAGA
>NW_017725262.1:0-16529 GCF_001865875.1 Lupinus angustifolius
ACATACAAAGAATACGAAAATATGCAACTTAGCAATTCTAAAAATGACTGAATGAATGTATGAAGCATGGTGTAAAAACACAGTTTATATAGAAAAGTTGTTTTGTGCCCAGTTAATCGATTAAGTGTCTTGTTAATCGATTAACGAGTTGTTTAGAATAACCAAATTCTGTTTTTAAGATATTTGTTGAAACTGATTAAAACTTTTTTCACGTTAATCGATTAAAGCCTTACTTAATCGATTAACTGACATATTTTCAGTTAAGATATTAAATGGTGAACTACCTATATATTATGCTTATCAACTATACATGTTTTATCATTATGTTATGCCTAAGATGCACAAATAACATGTATGATTAATGCATGAACATATAATAAGCTAGATGGCATATCTCATGTAAATGATATGATAGTTTTTAGAACTTGTGAGATTTGCATCTAGGTTTACCTAACCTAGACTCAATAACTAAGACACATATCTAAGACTCTAGTTTAGACATGAAGCTCTTGAATCTTTGGCATGTTGATTTGTTGAGTTATCTTTAAGCTTTCACTAATTCCTTTGTCTTCATCAAAACATAGGCAAGATAAGTGCTATCTTGACACTTTGCACTTTCACACACATCATGAGAATTTTCCTCAATTTTAGAACTTTCGCCGAGTTACTTTGCACACTAGAATGTGTAGATTACAACTCTAAAATTGGCTATAATCACCCTTGACAGAAAGATCTCACAAACACAACCCTAAGACCTAATTATGAAATCATGCAAGGAGTGTTTTCAATTGAATGAAAAATGGTTCTATTCAATTAAAAGATGTGTCTCTCTTTTCTCTCAATTATCTCTTTTTCACTCTTGAAGCTCATGCAAGAAAACTCAAAGATACATCAAGATAGATTTGAAATTTTTTAGCATAGTGAATCTTTGATTCTTCTCTCATATATTTTTCGTTCTTGCTTAGTGAAGGTGTAAAGAAAACTGTTTTTAAAAATGGAATGGATTTTGTTTCAAAATAATAGAATTAGCTCATAACTAATATGACATATATCAATCGATTAAATTGTTATGTTAATCGATTAACGGGTTTTTGAAAACAGACTTTTAGTTATGGCTTAATCGATTAAAAGATTACTTAATTGATTAATACACAAAAATCCTAGGAGGTTAGCTACTGTAACTCCATTTAATCGATTATGACTTTCCTTAATTGATTAAGGATTTCACCAAGACTTAATCGATTACAAACTGGGTTAATCGATTAAATTCATTAAAAATGGTTTTTCGATCTTTAAATGGTAAACACCCTATATGATGAATGATCATGCAATCATGATTTTAGAGATGATTAACCTTTATGCATTAAATCATGTATGCTAAATGCAAATGCATGAGTGTTAATTATCATATATTTATGTGTTGATGTTACGCCTCATTTAATGAGAATTTTATTTTAGACTTGTGAACACTCAATTTTGTCCGGGCTCACTTCATGAAAAATAAAATTCAACTAAGTTGAATTTTTAGATAGCACATTTCAGGTTTAAGGTGTTCATAATTATTAATTCTCTCAGGTATGAGGTTTGTACTAATTGGCACTTCAAGGGGTCCTTTACTTTGTTAACTAAACACTAAATTGCATTGCTAGCAGCGGTCGTAACAAAATCAGTTGTTGGCATCCCCTCTGTCTAGAACTTTGTGGTGTGATTATATTTTATTCATTTTTGGAAAGGAACAAAACCATTTAAATTTGCAAGAGCTCATGCTGGTTATCCATTTTTTCAACTGGTTATGATGGTGAAATTAAACCATGCACATGAGGCTGTAATTGGCTTCAAGACAAACGGTCCATTGTGTGGTAACGCGGGTGCACCTTATATTTGTGCAAAAATATGTTTACACAAATCAATCAATCTTGAATTCATTTTACAGTATCAAACCCATTATTGTAAATTTGCAACTGATAATCAAAATAAGATCAACTTGGTCTAAGTGAAATACTTCATCCGCATATGGGTATGACCAGGTAAAAGGCTAAAATGAGTTTAAGCTATGCAGAAAAAGTTTTAGAGGTATGACATGATACACCTTTTTAGTATGATTCCAAACACTAAATGGTCCAAATCATTAGCTTTTTCTATATATTTTAATATGTTCAAGGCTTGTCATGTCTGAAGGTACCATATTCTTAGCATAAATAACAGTAGCCAATCAATTTGACAAGGTTAGTGCGATCTGCCAAACTCGGTGTCAACACTTCAACAACAAATTCCCCAATTCCTTGAACTCCATGGGGCTGCAAGTTCTTCGAAGACGAATGTCTGCACCCGACTAGCATTATCTTTTCCATCTTCGGGAACCTTCTGTTCATATTTAAACTCTTTACATCCAGAGCAAGTTGATCTCCCTTATAACCACCTTCTTTGTTCCCATTCACTTTAAATCAACTTTGACCTTATCTAGTATAACACAAACAGAGCATGCATAAGGTAAGAAAATTAATCGGAGGTGAGTACAAAACCAAACCACCATACACAGCACCGAAGCTTGAAAGCAAACAAAGCACAAAATGCAAGCCGTGAATTGAGTATACCAATTACATAAGCCACATAAATAGCAGCAATCATGAAGTAATCAAAAGGGAATCAAAGGAGTGATCCAGCCGTGGGGTTATCAACATGCAGAATTTCAAGAATGGCAATAATAAGTTTCAGGAAGAGTAATCATTCAGAGAACAAATCAAAGCAATCAGCAAATGCAAAATATAAAGAGCATTCATGTGATTGAGCCAAAGAGTCAGACGTTGATCTCAGAAGGGCACAAATCTGGAAATTATTTCAGTTACTAAATGGCCATATTCATTGACAACTTCAAATGCATTAAAACAGAAATGAATAGGTCATGGGAAGTTACATTTGTTGATAAATCAGAGGGTTTTCAAAAGCCATTCAGTAATCCATATCAGGCTATAAAAGGGGATAACATCACAACATACAGACACTCAGAAAACACGGTGAAAAAGAGAGAACAGGGGGAGAACGGAGAAAACACTTGAGTATTCATATTAACATACCACACACCACAATACAGAGAAATAATCAAAGGTAGCAACACAGCCATAAGAAAATCAGAGAGAAGACAAGAGAACCAGAAAAACATACATTGCAACGGGGGCAACGAAAAAAGAGAATCCAGAAAGTAAAAAAGAGATATAAACAGATAACAGCAAGCAAAAACGGGATATACATATTCACGAGGCATCATACCCAGCAAAGAGGAAATCCGAAGACAGGGAGATAGGAGCGGAACGAAATCGGCATTACAGGTTCACCATACTCCTCATTCAGTCTTAGTAATTTCATTTTTTTGTATCCTATCCATATAAGCTTGTAACTAAGACATGAACCCATAATTTTACTCGAAAAAATGGCTAATAGCTCGACTTCAAACACAAAATACGTTCTTTTATTCATTTGGTTTCAGGAAGAATATACATCTGTAAGCATGACACAGATAATGCAATATAAGGGCCCTAAAGTAGCATAGTCCCTTTTCGGGATAAATTTCCACCCATGTTAGCCACATATAATCAATTAATAATTAAATCGGTTGAATTGAAAGAGGGATAAAATTCAAAGATCCAGACTCTATTGTGAGTTTATCGGCTCTAAATTTCAACCTTAACACCATAACCTCACGATCCATGGCAATACACATTCATGAAACCAACAGAGTGCATAATCAAAGTATAGTACCGAAAAATCATAAAGCAAACAAACGCGAGTTAGGATACCTTGCTGAATCCCAATGATCCATGGCTCTTTCTTCACCGATACTGTGACTGTCACATATGAAGATGATAAGAACTCCTTGATCACCGCGAGGACAAGAACCCCGAGTTAGATAACCACCGCTATTGAACCACCATGATATCAATCGAACCACCATAAGCTACTTGGGAGAAGAACTAAACCACCGTAATCCGGCAAGGAAGGAACTAGGGATTCGATTCCCTTTACCACCTTGTCACGATGAGAAAGAAGAGGAAATTGAGGCCACCGCACCTCAATACCGCCGCTGCCATTGAAGGTGGAGAAGAAGAGGAGATTTGGGGATTTATCCCCATTCTTCTAAACTGGGGATTCTATTCCCTTATTCGCGTGAAACAAAGGGGTAACCCCTTCCTTTTTTTCTTTCTCCCTTTTAACTAAATTGATTTTTATTATTCTAATTTTTATTTTTTATCTTTTGATATTTATTTTGTGCATTCCTAGTTATTTATTTTGGTAATGTCTTATAGAAATGTCAATTAATTAAAATACTTCTTCACACGTAATCATCCATGACTCTAAGTAAAGGTCTCAATTTGTTAGCAAGAAAAAGTCTATTAAAATATGCCCTTTTAAAATAACATTTTTTAGATAATTCTCATCTAAATATTAAATAATTCTCAAACATATTTTATTAATTAGTTCTACAATTATGAAATAATGCAACACTATATTATCAAATTAATCATGGAATTTTTATAGTGAGGTCATGGTGCGAGTTGTCTCTAACTTCTCCGAAAATGAGAAGAAGGTCTACAACCAACACTGTCTCTAAACTATTAATTCTATATATAACTAATAAACTATTTTATCACTCAAATTCTATATGCACGAATAATTAAAACTATATTATCAAATTAATTAAGGAATTCTTATAGTAAGGTTATGGTTCGAGTTGTCTCTAACTTCTCCGAAAATGGGAAGAAGGTCTACAACCAACACCGTCTCTAAACTATTAATTCTATATAAGTAATTAAAAGCTATTTTACCAAACAAGTTTTATGAGACTTTTATAGTGAGGTCATGGTTCGAGTCGTCTCTAACTCCCATATAAATGAGGAGAAGGTCTACGACCAACACCAATTCTAATCTATTAGTCTTATTGAATCAAAACATTTATATATTAACCAATTCAATAAATTATCTATTAGTCTTATTGAATCAAAACATTTGTATATTAACCAATTCAATAAATTCATATTTCTAAACTTACTGATATTTTCTAAATCACTAACAATTAACCAAAGTAGCTTAACAATTTTCGAACTAGAACTACGTAAGCCTTGATCCCCTTAATAGGGGTACGTAGGACCAAAGTCAATATTGTCAGGCTCAATAATAAAAATAAATAATTCTAAATAATTGTTAAGGGTATAAAAGTCCATGTTATTAGCGAGGGTACCGTTTTAATACGTGCGGACGGGGTGCTAATACATTCCCCGATCTGTAATCGACTCCCGAGCTCAGAACCTCTATCTAAAGACCATTTTATCCAAATCGGGCAGCTAAGAGTTTTCTACGTTTTAACCGCAAAAAACATAGTGGCGACTCCAAATCAACCGGGAGAGGTAGAAATCGAGTTTGCCTCCTCCCTAGTCGTAGAGCCGGTCTTCCAACCGAAAATCGGGTCGCGACAAGACTCTTTGTGAGAAACTTCCATCTTGGGTTTACCTACCCTAGGACTCAATACTAGGCAATCATCTTAGGACTCCAGAATGTAAAAGGACAATCCTAGATTTTATGACAATGACCTTGAGTTCTTGGTATGTTGTTTGTTGAGATGTCCAAGTCTTTAAGCTTCCATGTAAGATCTTGTCTTCATCAAAACTTCGTAGGTCGGTTATAATGGTATCCTTTGACTATTTGCCATTTCAATCTCCCTTTTTTGATGATGACAAACACTGAAATAATTCCTTGTTTGATGGCTTGAAGCTGGACTAACAGAGTTTGCGTAGTGTTGAATCAGAATGTGTTACTCCCCCTCACTTTATTCTCCCCTAAAGCCATGTAAGAGTTAATTCAAGGGTAGCAACATGATTACTTTGCGGAAGCTCATTTCAACCTACAAAACAACTCAAAAAACACCTTTCTCCCCCTTTTGGCATAATAAAAAAGCTATGGTTGATTATGATACTAAAAGTGCCAAAATTAAGGAAAGATAAATGGTTTACTGGTCTTAATCGATTAATTAATCAAGGATAATTGACTAAGAAGTTTAAAAAAAACTTGAACATGTGCACAAAGTTTAGGTTTAATCAGTTATAATATGGAGTTAATCGATTATTTAGTAATAAAAATAGATCATGGATGAATTCGATAGAATGATCAAAGATAATGATGTAGCAATATTCAGAATATATCAATCATTCAAACATATAATATGCACAATAGATAACATCAAAGGATAACGCAATACTTTGCAAATATAATCCTAATAACCATCAAAGTTTTACAGCTTATAAAAGTAAGTGCAATAAACAAGTACAGATTGTTCAGAAAAGAAAGTACATCAAAATACAAGCATAACATATGCAACACCAAAATACAATAACCACAACATAGTAACCATACATCCCATTCACACACTAGACATTCTTATCTAGGCTAATCTTGTGTAGGTGGTGATGGAGATGAGCCATGGGTAGACATTTTAGAGAGATGGAACTTATAAGGTAGGAACCGAAATTTGCTAATGACCTCTTGAGAACACACAATTTTGGGAAAAGATCCAGAATGGGGGAAGCAAAGAGGATTAGGGTTCTAAATGAGAAATGACCCAGAAACTTCACTTTAATATGATACAACACTATCGTTAATAGATTATCTGCAGTAGCTTAATCGATTAACCAACATAATGATTTTCAAAAATTAAATTTTGAAGCCCAAGTAATAGATTAAGGTAAGGCGTTAATCGATTAATAAGAAGATAATTTTCAGATTTTCAAAAAATTGAGCCTAGGCAATCGATAAATATTGGTGTTAATCGATTACTTTGCGAGATGACAATTTATTTTGGCTTTTGTAACTCAAATTAATCGATTAAGGCACAGAACAATCGATTATTGATAGCACTTATCACAGATTTCAGTGCAATTTATGTATATCTAGAGTATAAATAGAGTTCTATTGCTAAGACACAAACCTAAAGGATTTTGACACACTAAGATGTATAGAGGTTATATTGTTTTACCTTTTCGTCTTTATCGAGATAGCAGGATGATGACATAGGTGTTGTCGCTTCTTTACATTTATCCATCTCGAATCTTTGCAAAAGTTCTTTGCAATACTTTGTTTAGTGAATGAATATCCCACTGCCATTTGTTTGATTTGTAGGCCTTGTAAAGTGGATGATATTTCTTTATCTTCCACGCCATATGCATTTCTTGATGATCTACATTTTGCTCTTGATCATCCTAAATCTAATTCTCAATATCCATATCCTTTGTGTATGCATTTTCCAGCACACCTGAAACATCAAAACACGCAACCTTCCTCTTCTCTTTTGGAGAAGATTCATCAAATTTTACATGGACAGGCTCTTCAACATGCATAATATATTTCATATGGCCTGACTTGCCACACTCATGGCAAATGAGGCGATCTTTAAGAGTGTTGCCTCGTCTAGTTGAATTAACTGCCTCTTTCTTTTGAAAGTTTTTAAACCCTCCTTTCTTCTTGAGAAACTTCCCAAATTTTCTGACCATGAGGTTTAAGGTTTCATCATCAAGTTCAGACCCCGGATCATCATCGTCTCTCTCTTCTTGTGATTGTGAAGATGTAGCTTTCAGAGAGATCCCCTTTTTTCAGTCTTAATCTTCATGCGTTGTTAAGCGTCCTAACTCCATTTCGTGTTCTTGGAGTTTTCCAAAGAGAGTTGCTTACGACATTGTATCGAAGTCTTTCGACTCCATAATTGTGGTTACCTTGGGCTTCTATTTCCTATCAAGATAATGCAACACTTTGTTAGTAAGTTCACCAATAGCAAAACTCTTATCTAATGCAATTAAATGGTTAACAATATGGGTGGATCGTTTTTACATTTCAATAATTGACTCATTTGGAAACATACAAAACAACTCATTCATGGGTTAACGCATTCAATCTTGCACGCTTAACTTCACTTGTGCCTTCGTGGGTTACTTGCAAAGTATCACACATTTCTTTTGCATTTTGGCACTGTGACACCCAAAAGAATTTATCGTATGATAAGGCAGAGGTCATAATGTTCTTTGCCTTGAGATTGTGCTGGACTTTACGTCTTTCTTCGTCAGCCCACAATCCCTTTGATTTTTCTTTGGGTTCAACATCCACTAAGTGAAGTGGAGTGCAAGGCCTGTTGACAACAGAGTCCCAAATCTCTGTGTCAATAGCCTCTATAAAGATTCGCATGCGCACCTTCTAGTAGGCATACCCTTCGCCACTGAAAATTGGAGGGCAGTTGATGGATGCGCCATCATCGCCGAAACGGTTAGTGGAACTCATAGTGATTAATCCCTCAGATCAACGAATTTAGCGGCCAAGCTAGAACCTTTGTACTAGCTCTGATACCACTTGTTGATACCAATAAGGTATGATTACACCTAGAGGGGGATGAATAGGTGTCGCGAATCACCAGTCCCTCTTTTCTAATGTTTGCGCAGAATTCAAAGCTGCTGTAGTTAATCGATTATCAACAAGGTTAATCGATTAAAGCCAGTTCACTTATTATTATCAGAACGTTAATCAATTATCCTAATTTTTTTACTTTGAAAATCAGTTCTCTCGCTTCATAAAAATCCTGATAATTCTTGATCTTTACTACCTTAAGATTGATTCTTGACTAACAACAAATTAACACAACAAGAAATTAATCACAGTAATCTAATCAAAACTGAACATACCTTGATAACAAAACCGAACATAAAAAAAAGTATTGTTAATTGATAAAAAATTCCATAGTGCCACTTCCACATGGTTCGCAAAGTTTCTCAACTTAAAAATAGTGTTTCATTCCTATGCACATTGATAGAAGCACATGTATATAGTATAAACACCCCATAATTGTTAAAGTATTTGAAAAAAAATGTAATTGAATATGATAAAAAAAGGGTTCTGTATTGGTTAATAAAGTTGTAAGCATCACACATACAATATGATAAAAAAAATGATTCATGGATGAATAACATAATATAATTCACTTTGGCATTTTATCGAACACAATGTAAGCAAAGGTAAGTGAAGAGGAAAAAGATAATACAATATCTATGCATGAAAAAGACGATAACATAATGTAAGGTAAGAAATTATAAACATATAAGGGAGAATACATATGAACACATTATCTCCATTCTATCCAAATCTTAACATGCTTATACTAATTGATATAGAGAAAACTTATTTTCTATTGATATTTGTTTTAGTAAGCTTTATACTGTGATTAACTTTTCTGCTTGGCCAAATAAGTG
This sequence comes from Lupinus angustifolius, assembly GCF_001865875.1. Lineage (NCBI taxonomy): Eukaryota > Viridiplantae > Streptophyta > Magnoliopsida > Fabales > Fabaceae > Lupinus > Lupinus angustifolius. The sequence goes on from NW_017725262.1 coordinate 9,276, forward strand.
AATTGAGATCTGAATTTACTTATGAACGGTTAAAAAATTTAATATCCTATTGGATTAGATGGTAGTCCCATAATCCTGATTTCTGCCAAATAGTTTTTAGGTCAATATTAATTTTACAACATGTTAGTCTTGCTCGTATGGGTATGTCTTGCTTATATCTTCATATGGGTGTATGATTTATTATGCTTTTCATTATGCTTGTGTATACTAAATGAAAGCAATGTAAGTATTCTACACTTTACCCATACTAAAATTTGAGTTTCACCTATTTATATGTCCATGTTTGATGAAATGCAGACACATTATAAAACACATTAAATTTTAACAAAGATAAAAATTTAAGAATACGTTAAAAAAAGCTTGACAACAAATCAAACTTGATAACTAAAACATATAAGATAATTGCCAAGAGAACATGTAAGATAAGTCCAAAGAATGAAAATAAGCTATCCATTTTGTTGACCACATCTAATATATCATCTCGTTAGTTAATAAGTAATTTGCCAGTTACAATGCCCATGGCTTTGATGCACATGTTATTGATACTAAAGCAATAACCATTGATATCGTAAAATAAATTATTTAGCTTAAATGATAACATTATGTATCATACCTTTTATGTTATTTTAACACATAAAACTTATTCTCAAATCCAACATTCATTTCTCGGAAGAAGGCATGAGGGACCATAGAATTTTACTATATCTTAAATAAGATAAGATTTCCAACGTATTGTATTATACTAAATTCAACTTTCAAAAGAGGATCATGGTCAAAAAGACATTTTTTCGAATACATGCAGGACGTTTTCAAAATCAACCAAATTCAGTGATAAACTTGGAATCAACTAAAAAGTAATATAATTTAAACACAAAAAATACTATACCAACAACAAACATCAAAGATCAAAGCAAACAAAGTAACATGTTTAAGGTTTGATTTATTACCAAGTGCTTTAATATCACTGTAGAAATTTCTTATTACCATATGCCTATCATCATTTGTTGATATCTAGAGAGCCAATTGGGGAAATGTTTGGCCACCAATTTTAGCCACACTATCCCCTTTGATAATGAGTGACAAAGCAAAGGTTTGAAGACATGTTGTGGTGGTCATAGAGAGAATAGAGGTTGATTGAAAGGATGTTCATGATTCAAAGAATGATTTTTTTTCTAATTCGAGAATGATAAGAGATGATGTGTTGAATGAATTTGAAATTGTAGAAAAGAAATGTGAGATGATAAGTATAGAGGTGAGAGAGGGAGTTGTTGATGGAGAATAGGAGGAAAAAAAAGCAGTTTGATTTTGATAGACAAAAATGTAGAGATGAGAGAGGGAATTGGTTGTGGAGAATGAGAGAACGTGAGAATAGTACTTTCAAATGTGGGAGTATAAGTTTTGGATAGAGGTTACATGAAAGGCTAAATTGGAATTATAAAGTTATATCATTACAGTTAAAAAACGTTTTAGTTTTATATAATGGTATAGCTATAGATTACCGTGTTAACATTGATCATTAATATCTTTTAGATCAATGTCAATTTAAATTCTATAGAAGATATAGTTTATAGGACATTGCAAGTCATTTAATTCTAATTCTACTTCATTTTCAAAACTAATTACAAGTCATTCAATTATTTGAATGCACAATTTTAAAAAATAAGATTAATCAATTACCATAACAAAATATATTCAACTAACAATTTACTAAATTTGATATTTATAATATGTAACCTATATATTTAAAATAATCGAAAAAGAGTTTAAAATGTGTAGACTGTCAGTGTAAACTTATTTTACACAAATGTCCAATTAAAATTTGTCATTTCAAATTTTTTTTTGCCACTTCATCATAATGAAAATTAAGAAACTAAAAATTGAAAATTGTTCAATAACTTCTTCTCTTTCTAGCTACATTTTCACCTTCTTAACTCATTTTATTTTCATATTCTCAACTCCCTTGTTCACGTGTCTTCCTTGTCTTCGTTTTACACAGCCTTTTTCGTTATTTTTTTTTCATTTTCTAGTGCCCTCTTTGCTCGTGTTAATCTTCCAAATTGTTCTAAAATCTTTCCCACCATATACTCCAACATCTTAATGGCAATTACTCATTTTTGTCCAATTTCACTGCAAACTCAATCCTTAATCTCAAGTAGGTTTCACATTCTCAACTTTCTCTCAGTTTTTTTATTTTTCTTCCCTTTTGATGTACAATTTTTACTCCATCTTCTCTTTAAAAATATTCATTATTTACCATTAACATAATTTTATTGACACACATACTAACAATTTACCTTTTTTTGAAGATAAGAATTAAGATGAGAAATATACTTGAAGATTCTACCATTATCAACTATGAAGACGATGTTCTAAAGATGGACAATGTCAACATTGAGTTACCACCAGAGCCACCCTTAGAGCCCTATGAAGGAATGGAGTTCACATCAATTGAAGATGCAAATAATTTTTACGTAAGTTATGCAAACAAAAAAGGTTTTAGCTTACGAATGGGTTGTATTACTAGATCAAGAACGAATGATATAGTAATTGGTCAAGAGATGCTATGTTCAAAGGAGGGATTTAAGGCAAAAAAATGTGAAAATGAAAATGAAAGATATGCACCACGTGATGAAACAAGAGTGGGATGCAAGGCAATGAAATAAGTAAAGAAAAAAAAGAATAAATATGGATTATTTCTAGATTTGTAAGAGACCATAATGACCAACTTTTTCCCCCCAAGAAATTCACAGTTTCTCTGAGTGCAAGAAAAGAAAAATAAAGTGCAAAAGAAACTTATTGATGTGCTTGATGATTCTGGTTTGTCCCCTAGCAAAATAACTTTTGTACTATATGTTGAAAGTGGTGGTATTGATATTGTTGGATTTGGACAACAAGATGTTATCACTTACTTAAGTGGAAAGAGGCAAAAACAATTAGAGAAAGGTGATGCTCAACTAACGTTGCTGTATTTTCAGAATTCTCAATTGAAGAATCCTGGATTTTTTATGCATTTCAAATGGATGTTGATGGACAATTGGAAAATTGCTTTTGGATTGATTCCAGTTCTAGAATGGCTTAAAAGTATTTTGGTGATGTAGTGACTTTTGATCCTACATATTTAACCAATAGATACAAAATGCCTTTTGTTCAATTCACTGGAGTTAACCATCATCAACAATCAATTCTTTTTTGTTGTGCTTTATTATGGGATGAAACTGAAGAAAGTTTTGTTTGGTTATTAAATACTTGGTTAGAAGCAATGTTTGGAGTTCGTCCTAAATCAATTATCATATACCAAGATATTGTTATCACTAATGCAGTGGCAAGGGTGTTTCCAGAGGTTAGTCATCATTATTGTATGTGCATTATTGGGAAAAAAGCTCCAGAGTATTTGAGTCATATTTATAATGAACATGGTGAACTTAAAACCCAATTCTATAGGTGCATTCACCAATCTGATACTATTGAAGATTTTGAGTTTGATTGGGGATAAATTATTGATAAGTATGAGTTGCACGATCATGGATGGCTGGAAAAAATATATAACATTCGAGAAAAATGGATTCCTTCTTATGTACGTCATAGTTTTTGTGTTGGAATGTCCACCACCCAAAGAAGTGAAAGTATGAATAAGTTCCTTAAGGATTTTTTGCATTCAAGTACTTCACTAAGAAAGTTTGTGGCACAATATGAAAAAGCTATTGATGCATGATACAATAAGGAAAGAGAAAAGACTTTCAAGTCAGACAATTCAAAACCAGTTTTGCGAAGTTTATATCCCATGGAAGAAGAAACTTCAAAAACTTATACAAGAAAATTGTTTAGGATATTTCAGGATGAGTTGGTTGGCTCCCAAATCTTTATTGTAGAGAAAGTTGAATTGTCAAATGATTTGTCGACATACAAGGTACATGGAATCTATCAAGAAAAGCCTAATTATTATGTGTCTTTTCATGTTATTTCAAAGGAAGCATATTGTAGTTGTCATAAATTTGAATTTTTAGGTATTCTTTGTATGCATATATTAGTCGTGTTCATAAGGAACATAATATATTCTCTGCCTTCACAATATATTCTACATCGATGGACCCTTAATGCTAAGAAGGAGAATGTTCAAAGATTGAAAAGTGTAGAATTCCAAGAGGGAAGAAACAAAGCTTCCAGTACTTTACTATTTAACAATGTTATGGTTCACTTTCTTGAACTATCTGAAAGAGCTTCATGGTCAGAAAAGCATCATGACATTGCAATTCAAGTAACGCCAAAAATTAATTGGAGATCTGGATCAGTTGGAAGTAGAAGAATCAAAGGAAGATTTTGGTAATCTTACAAACCAAATTATCCTAAAAGATTTGAATAATGCTATAACATTGTATGATCCTCCAATTGTGGCAACTAAAGGAAGCCCACGAACTTTGCGAATGAAAGGTAGCTTTGAATTGCTCAAGAAAGGCTACTTTACTTGTGTTAACTGTAAGAAGAAAGGTCACAAAAAACCCAAATGTCCAAGTTTAAACCAAACAAGGCATTTTGCTAAAGACACATCAATCCATTAGTTTTTGTTCTTTTTTATATATTAAGTTGAATGTATGTAACACTGTGTTTTTTAGGTTAACATTGTTAATGGTCAATTTGAAAATTCCAATGCTAAAGGTTTATAGTTTGGTTGATTCAAAGGTAATAACATTACCATTTTATTTAGATTGAAGAGTATATCAATAAACATCATTAACAATGTCTTTTTTCATATGAAGGTCAATGGTGATGTCAACACTAAAGTGGATGAGTAACTGCAGAAGAAAAACATGAGATTAGTAATGTCTTTGCATCAAATATATGAAGAAATGAAAGTTGGAGTAGAAAATATAAAGGAGATTAGTAATGCTGGAGTACGACAAGTTGTTTAAGAAAGAACGAGATATGTTGAGATTTTTGCTAAAAAAGTGTGTTTGATTAACTGATTTTAGCTGCAAATGTGGAAACATCTTCTATGTGATGCACCTTTATTATGATAAACATGATTAAAATGATCTATGTAATGGTGATAAGACAAATTAGTGTTATATAAACACTTTATATTTCATCCAAACTTTTTCTTAAATTACAAGGGAAGAGTAGACATTTAAAATAGTGCAGAATTTTGAGCATGATATTAGTGTTCATATTCTTGCTTGCACATGTGTTTCTAGATGCTATAGGTGGATATGTTGAGTATCTTATTATAATTGAAGTTTTGTGTCGACATATAGCATTTTAGTGTTATACTTTTACTGTCTTAGTCAGAGATTGGGTATGTCAAGTATCTTATTTCATGACAAATGGCATTCACCAAAATAATAGATTATGAATTCTCTACATAATGGCTTTAAAACAACATTCTAATTTTTACATTACATACTCAATGTTGTTTTCAAAATCTTAAATCTAAGTTATAGTTCAATACTAATTTGTATAACTATAAATCTCTCCTTTTTATGGTGAGGTTGAGGAGTCAATTCAGTATGTTCTCCAACTTTACAGGGAGGTTGTGTTATTATGGATTGCTTCTGCTTTGTCAAATCATGTGACTAATGGTGAACATAGGAAGTACAAAGGTTATATGATCTTCAATTCTTTGTACCTTCAAAATGTCATTATAAAAAATCTTCAATAAAAGAACTCCCCTTACAAAACCTACAATACAATCAGGTTACTTTATAAAACTTTTTATAAGTAACTCAACAAAGTGCAAGGTTAACAACATTGAAAACTTCTTTATAAAACCAAATGGTTAATATATATGCCTCTAAAACTATGTTAATGATCAAAAGAGTAGTCAGATTTACAAATGTAGTTTCTTAGTTGCTTTGCTTTAATAATTTGAAAAGTTAAGGCTTTATATTCACCTTATACATTTCAAAGGATATATATCCAAAATAAACAAGCATGACAATATCGATCTTGTGCTTTTGATGTGCCCAAAATATTAGGTGCACTTGACTGACGTTATTACTTGTAGAATTATTATTAGGAGGATGTTTTGAAAGGATATAGCAAAACTCATTGAATAATGTAAGAAAAAATAGTAATAAATCATGCTTCCTTCATGATATTTCCTATGTCTGTTATAAACACATTTGTTCAATATCAAAGAAGAGTATCTTTTGACAAAAAGCCAAAACAAAACTGCCAAAATTGTACGAAGTAACTCCAGTGAAAATTTCAGTTTTGCTTGCACATTCATTATTTTCACCTATCAGCACAACTAAGTTACAATAATATTATGAAGAAGATCTTTGCTCCAGACCTTGGCACGATTTTGATGAAGACACCAACATCAACAAAAAGGAGAAAATGAAGAATACTTATGAAGACAAAGCTTCAAGACAAATTAGTCTCAGTCTAAATAGGTACTTCTATCTAATACTCTTGAATATACAATAGTAGTAATGCTCAAACTATTTTTAAAAGAAAATTGAAACACTTCAATTTATTCAAAACAATTTTCAAAAATAGAGTGTAACGGGTTACTACATCTAAGTAACAAGTTATGTGTGTGAGAAATAAGTTATCCAACTTAAAACTGATCAGAGTAATTCATTATTGTCTTTAAGTAACATATTATCAGTTTTAATGAAGTTGAGTAACTGATTACCCACTTGTTGTAATCGATTACTCTAAATCGAATTTAAATATCTAGTGGACAGAATAATTGGGTAATCGATTACTGAGTGTTGTTGATTGGATTGAAAGTATACAAAAGGGAATTATTACTAAGTATACAAAAGGATTTACCAACTTATAAAGAGCATTATAAATAAATATACAAAAGGGTTGATTGGATTGAAAGTTACATTACTTTCAAACTTGTAAAGGCTGTCATTGTTGTTCATTCTTCATTATTATTGCAGAATACTTTCTTTCACAAGGGTGTGATAAGAAAGGGGATTAGAATCACTTGGAAAGATGTTTTTCCAAGAGTGAATAAGGATTTGGGAGTGTGTAAGGTACATAGAGATCTCAAGGTGAGATATTGTCATTGCAAATCATAATCTTTAGTAGAAAAATCTCTTGTGATGCAAGAGTACTTGACGTAGCCTTCGGTGGACAAGAAGGTGAACCAGTATAAAAATCCTCGTGTATTATCTTCTCCCTTATCTCTTTGATTATTTATTTGGTTAATTTTTGTATATATTTTCCGCTGCACTTTAACTCTTGATTTTGCAGAAAAAGTTGCCATAATTTTAAGTCAATTAATCCCCCCCCCCCCCTCTT
>NW_017725263.1:0-1111 GCF_001865875.1 Lupinus angustifolius
TTTGGAAAATCAGAATGAGGATCTTCATAGAATCTCAAGATTTGGACATATGGAATGCAATTGAATAATGACCATATGAACCCTTCACTATAATCAACAACATAAGAGAAGTAAAGCCCAAATATTCATGGAATGATGAAGATAAAAAGAAGGTGCAGTATGATCTTAAAGGAAAGAACATTCTCACATCAGCACTTGGTATAGACGAATTCTTTAGAGTATCAAACTGCAAATCTGCCAAAGAAATGTGGGATACTCTAGAGACAACACATGAAAGAACAGAGGAGCTGAAAATATCAAGACTACACACTCTTTCCCAAGAATATGAAATGTTTTGTATGAAACGTGGAGAGAAAATTCTGGATCTTCAAGAGAGGTTTACTCATCTTACAAATCATCTTATTGCTCTTAGTAAGGTACTATCAAACATTGACTTGAACTCGAAGGTTCTAAGCTCACTCACCAGAACATGGCAACCCAAGGTAACGACCATTTTTGAAAAGAAAAGTTTATCAAAAATGTTTTTGCCTGTTTTGTTTGGTAAATTGCAGGAACATGAATTAGAACTTACTCAACTTGACCAATATGAAGAGCGAGAAAAGAAAAAGAAGAATATTTCTCTCAAGGCGAAAGTAGACAAATATGAATCATCAGAAGATGAATCTGAGAAAGAAGAAATGGAAGACATGAGTCTTCTTGTAAAGAAATTCATCAAGTTCCTTAAAAGGAACAAAAGTGGTAAAACTAGACAAATAAGGAAATTCGCCAAAAGCAATGACGCCTCCACTTCCAACCAAAATTTCACATGCTTCAAATGTGGAAAGCCTAGACATATGAAGATGGATTATCCATACTTGAAAAAGAACTCCTTCAAAGGGAAGAACGAAATGAGGACTGAATGGAGAGCCTGCATTGCTTGGGAAGATAATGATACTAGTTCCGCTTCTGAACAAGAAAATGAAGAACAAGCACATCTTTCCTAGATGGCATCTCATCATTCTGATTATGAAGAGGTAAATAATACTCAACTATATTCTTCTAAATTACAAACTGTATTCAATGACTTGCATGATGAATATGTTAAACTCACAAAAATGTTTCTAAAACAAAA
>NW_017725264.1:0-419 GCF_001865875.1 Lupinus angustifolius
CTCTCTTTTTGTTGTGTATCAAGGTGTACTTGTTGGTTCTTCCATCATGTGTTGCTTTCTTGTCATACTGCCATGGACGTCCTAGTAACAAATGACTAGCCTCCATATCCACCACATCACATAGAACCGAATCCTCATAGTTCCCAATAGTGAATGGAACTTCCACTTGTTTTGTCAACAAGCATTTCTCCTTCCTAACACAACCATTGTAAATGGTATGGTGTGGGATGTGTCTTAGTCTCAAGGTTTAGTTTTGATACTAGCCTTGAACTAGCCACATTTGTGCAACTTCCACTATCAATTATCAAACAACAAACCTTACCACCAACTAGACATCTTGTATGGAAGATGTTTCCTCTTTGGTCAGCTTCTTGGTCTTTGATTTGGCTCCCTAGTAGCCTCCTCACCACAAGCAAGTC
>NW_017725265.1:0-1067 GCF_001865875.1 Lupinus angustifolius
CTATCTCTCCATTAGTCATGATCATTGTCTTCCTTGTAGGGCATTGAGAAGCAATGTGTCCAAGGCCTAAGCACTTAAAACACTTGACATCTCTACTCCTTTGACTTGGAACCACGACCAATTTACCTTGGTTTGTAGTCACGACTCCCTTGGTGCTCGGTGTAGCTTCCTTCATTGGGCTCTCCTTTTTGAGTTTGTCCACCCATCTTGATGATTGATACTTGGAACTAGAACTAGAAGAGAATTTAGACTTTTTTGTCTTCATTGCTCCTCTACCTTCATTGCTTGTTGCACGAGATCATCCAACTCAACATAGTTTTGTAATTCAAAAATATCTTGGATGTCTTGATTCAAACCATGTAAAAACCTTGCAATAGCGGCTTCTCGGTCTTCATGGAAATTGGACCTCAACAAGGCTAATTCCATCTCCTTAAAATATTCATCAACACTTTTAGACCCTTGTGTGAGCCTTTGTAGTTTGTTATGAATATCCCTTTGATAGGAGTTAGGAACAAACAACAAACCGTCTCCTCATGATCAACTTCATCTCTTCCCATGAGTCAATTGGTTCAGCACCAATCCTCCTCCTCTCCTTTTGAAGCTGATCCCACCAAACCATGGCATACTCCTTGAACTCCAAGGCTGCCACCTTCACCTTTTTTTCCTCATTGTAAGAATTGCAATCAAACACTTGTTCAATTTTTAATTCCCACTCAAGGTAAGCTTCCGGATCATTCTTACCAATAAAGGTTGGAACCTTTATCTTGATCCCTTCTACTTTGTTGTCTTCTCTTCTCCTTCCTCTCCTTGCTTCCCTCCTTTGGGCTCTCCTATCCGAGTCACTTGAGCTCCAATGGGCTCGGTTGTCAAGCCTTCTATCATACTCCAACTTCATTTGCTCCATTTTCCTTTGGAGTGTTTGAAATTGTGTTGTGATCATTGCGTGTAGGGTTGCTGTCCTTGGGGACAATGGAGAACTATCACTTTCGTGATTAGACATTCACTCAAACTCACGTGTATCACTCACTTTTTGTTTGTGGAAAATGTAGGAATTTGTGTATCACTCA
>NW_017725266.1:0-13780 GCF_001865875.1 Lupinus angustifolius
CTTTTGACTCTTTTTTGACACTTTTTGATTTTGATTTTGGACTTTGACTCTATTTGACACTTTTTTATTTTTGATTTTGGACTTTGAAAGAAAATATATGAAAGATAAAGTAAGATAGATATACTCACGGCCAAACGAAGATTAGTGAACACCAAGCAAGAGACTAGCTCTGATGCTACTTGATGTGAACCTCTTGGGTAAAAGGCTCTTGAAATGATCTATCTTGGTTGGTGTATGGCCTAGGCTCACGGTTGAGTTAAGCCTTTGAGATATGCAACAGAAAAAACTTTTGTTTGGATAAAAGAAGATGGAAAAGATGTGAGGAGGGGCGCCACAAACAATTTAGTTGTTTGATAAGCCAAGTGATGCTCGCCACAAGAACTTGGTTCTTGATAAGAACTTCTAATCTTGGTTCAGCCAAGAAGGTTTGGAGAATACTCTCACAAGGATATAATCCTCTTTGATTCACAAAGGAATACAATTTAGTTTTTGACTGAATGTGTTCATTCCATAACATAAAGCATTACATATATAGGCAAGCCACTAAGGCTCCCTCGATTGGAATCATAAAGTGCATGCCTTGCACGCTTAATCTAGACTATATTCGAGTAGTAAAAGAAATGGCACATGTGCCTTATTACAATTGAAAATAAACTTAATGGCTTGGCCAATTGAACTTCAATGCCACGGTTGGATGAGCATGGGATTCCCTTCCATCTTAAGTGCACGGCTCCATCATTAAGTGAAATGATTAAGAGACTTAAAGACTCCTTAATGCTCAAGAGCAAGCCTTGATGAGCTTCATAGGATTCTTCTAATATTGGCACATGGAAAATGTTAGATTTATGCCTTGTTAATGCTCCTCGGTTCCACTTGATGTTGGCAATAGGATTCCTTTGGTAAGGAATGAATTTCCCACGGCTAAGTGTGGCTGAAGAGCTCACTAAATAGCATAGGATTCCGTTGGGATGAGTTGGTAGGCTACCAACGGCTAAGTCATGTGCATAAAGCACCTTTAATGCACCATTAAGGTCTCAAACGGCCATATACAATTTCCACGAGAGCAACTTTGCGCCAACGGGCATAGAATTGACTTCGGACGCTTCAGAATGAATTATGCCAAGGTGGTTTTAGCTCCAACAGTCCAGACATAGCCTTTAAGCTCCATAAATGCTCCTTTAAGCCTCTCCACGGTCGCCTTGAAGATTCCCTCGAGCAAATGCCTTCCAACGGCCATATTAGACTTTATTTACCTGTAAAATAATAATAGACAAAGTTAGAATAAGTTTGGTTCAAGAAAATATCAAGTTGGTCCAAGCATTAAAGTGTCGGTTACATTTTTAGGCTCGTCTTAACTACTCACGAGTCAAATTTTATTCTGGTCAATTTTTATGGGCAGATTTATTACAAACATGCTTAAATTTATTAAATTAAGTGTTGGACAAAAGTTGGCCCACACATTTATTATAAAAATTAAAATGACTCAATACTAATTAAATTGGCTAGGCCTGACTCGGTCAGGTTACGCCCAGCGTCTGATGCAGCATGCTAGGCGCATGCGCCTCGGTCAGATTTCCTGGGCAAGCCAGTTTGGCCCAGCGCCTGGTGCATCACTGGGTGCACCAACATCCCCAACCCGGTCAGGAATTGAGCTGATGCGTCTGGCTCCGTGCCATGGCCATTTTTGGCGCCTTGCCCAGACCCGTGGCCTGTGTCCTACGCATGGCATGGTCCATCCTTAGCTCGGTCAGAGCCATGTACCAAGATGCTAGTGAGCATCTTTACACCCCCTCGGGCTATTTTTGGCTCAGCATCATGGATCAACATTATGAGTTGTCCAAGGGCATTTTGAGTCCTTTTTCCCCGAGCCCTAGTCATAGGACCACTTATGCCTTCAAGACCACCAAGATCAAGATTAGGCTCTTTGAGGATCATATCAACTAGCCAGGGATAAAAGTAATATTAAGAAATCTCCAAGGCACAATAGATCTATGCCTACACATAAAACCCTCAAATGACCTTGACATAATAGGATTTTTTAATGCAAATTGGGCCATTAGTACTGATGATAGAAAATTCATGGGATGACAATGTGTATTTCTTGATGAAACACTAGTTTCTTGGTACTCAAGCAAACAAAAAGTGGTGTTATGATCAAGCACAAAATCAAAATATAGGGCCTTGGCTGATCTTGTAGTAGAAGTAGCTTGGGTTAGATCACTACTAATAGAATTGAAGTTACCAATACTCAGAAAACCAATCATATGGTGTGAGAAATTAATTGCTAAGTCACTTGCATCCAATCTATTTATGCACGCTCGTTCCAAACATATTGAGATAGATGTGCATTACATACGTGATCAAGTCCCAGAGAACGAAGTCATTGTGGCCCGCGTTCCTACAACTAACAAAATTGTAGATTGCTTGACTAAACCTCTCACCCACACAAGATTCAACATGTCGAGAGACAAACTTGGAATGTCTATCTCACCTTCATGTTGAGATGGGGAGTTAGAGAAAATAAATATCCTATAATTAATGATATCATATTGTAAGGGATCATGACTCTATTGTCATGATTTGGTGATCCTTAACCTTAACACATATCACAAGCTATATATTTACTTTATATTATTATGCAACAATTATTGTAATTTCTTCAACATTTAGAATCACAATTATAATTATTAGCATGACTCTAGGATCATGGTTGTATCATCTTTATATGTATTTAAACATTCATAATTTATGGAATAAAACACAACATTCAATATCATTTTTTTCTAGATTAACTTTGATAGATTCAGAATTTAAGATGAGTGTGTGTTAAACAATGATGTGAAGGAAATAGGTGAAAGAACAGAAGAATAAAAATGAGTTTTAGATATTAAAGGGTTATTAATAGGGATGACAATGTAACCTAAATCCATGGGGAAAACTCGGTTGATTGATTTCGAGTTGATTTTCCAACCCCCATTTGGGTTCAAAATTGGTGATATCCACATTGAACTCGCTTACTTATACATAAGTAAATTTAGGATTGTATATATAAGTGTTTTACAAAACTATACATATATATCTATTCGCGTTGAGGAAATCCGAGACTTGATGAAATGGAGATGAAGTTCATTTTTCAATATGGAAAAAGTTTAGGATTAGGGAAGGTAAAATCTGAACATAACTAGAACTATTGCCATACCTAATCATTGAAAATGGTAAATAATAAAAAACATTTTGATACTCACATTTAACGAAGTTTAAAACTATTTTTTGGGTTTAAATCATGTTTTATCATATGGTTTACGTTCAAGATTTGGGAAGGTAAAACTTGAATCCAACCAGATCCATTTTCATTCATATTCATTCAAAGTAATAAATAATACAAAACATTATGACAAAGTTACGTTAACATTGAATTTAAACTACTCTTTGGATTCAAACCTAATACATGCACAAAATATATAACTTCATATATCAACATTGCTTGTAATTGTTCAAAAAATATTTAATTACTAAACTTTATTATACATTGCAAACTTCTAGGACATAAGATGTGATCCCACCATGCAAGTAGTAGAAATCTTAATGAACATCCAAATGTACCACATTTTCATTATAATATACTAAGATGAGAGAGGAAAATTAGATTAAAAGGTAGTTCCATAAAATAAAGATATGTTGTCTCGAGATCCAAATCATGTCACATCTAATGATAATGAAGCAGAAATAACAATAATAATAAATTTTACTCTAACACTCCTCGAGTTTTAGTGAAATTACACAAATCACTCATCCATTTTGTAAATACTTTACACTAACTACCCATGTATGAGAAATAAGTGTGATCATTTAAAAAATGATAAGTGTAATTAACTTAAACAAAATATGATATATTGTAGAGATAAGTCTAAATAATGTACGAGTTAATACATTTTCATTATTTTTGGTTTATTACAAAATGGATCAATAATTTTAAGGATATATTATTTAAATCACTCTTATACTATCTTGTAACATATAAAAAATAATGAAATATATTGACTTATATACTATTTGTACTTGTTTCCACAATATACCAAATTTTGTTTAACTTAATTACATTTATCATCATTTTCTTTTTAAAATTATAGTTATTTCTCTTACATGGGTAGTTAGTGTAATGAATGTATAAAAATCAAAGGTTTTGCAGGTATAAAAAATAAAAGAGTAATTTGTGTAATTTCAATAAAACTCAAGTAAAAACAATATAATTTGGGACAAGAGACTCTATCACTACAACATGCATGCACGCTTGAACCTCAAAAAAAGTGTACAAGGCGGTCTCATTGTTGCTAGCAGTAATCTACGTAAATAAAGATTTTTTTTGGGTATATAAATAAAGATTTCATTGTAATAAGAGAATATATGAGAAGTCACAACAATTCATGAAATTGAAAATATTGCGCTGATTTAAATGATTTGAGCTCAGAACCTTATCAAATCTCATCAACGTCGATATGTCCGAGTGGTTAAGGAGACAAACATGAAAGTTTTTGGTCTTTGTCGGTGTAGGTTCAAATTCTGCTGTCGACATTTTTCTTTTTTATTTTTATTTTTATTTTGGTTTCTTGTCACATTATGAAAATTTTAGCAACACCAACTTATAATTTAAAGAGATTATAGCTTACAAATTTCAGGTTTTAATAAAGGTGACCAAATTATACACGAGCCTATCAACTATTCAAAATTCATAACAAATTCAGCTAATCTAATCCATCAATTTAATTTTAATTACAAAGTACTTCTACATTCTCCCTTAATTTTTAATCCATCCATTAATTGATAATTTACCCTTTTTATGTTACTCAATCCTTTAAAAATTAATCCAATTTATGCTTGATTACACGATTAGAAATTTGTTGTACTCACTTTTCTACATCTGTTTATTTGCAATCACTGAAATTCATTTGCAATGAGAAATAATACTTTATTAAAAAGTACCACATCAACACCTAAAACCACTCCACCCTCTAATGTGACATCTTACTGCATTAAGGGGAGGTTAAATCCTAATTTTGTATTATATCTCTCATTATGTTAACTTTAAGAGCAAATGATTAATTTCACCACTAACCAAAGAAAAACTGTTTGCATTATACCCACTTTTCACTCACATTGCTGGTGAATTTCCATTCTAATTACAAACAGAATTTCTATCAATATTGTTGCTTACATCTATTATAGACAAAGAAAATTTATTCAGATAATAACAGAAATACTCAAATAAAAAAGTTGATACACTCACCTTATACTCGTAAGATATATGATGTTTACATTAGGCAGAAGTTAATTAACCTCATATGAGACTACATCATTGTATAATTTCCTTTGCCCTTGGTTCATTTTTGGAATTTGTTTAATTTTTTAATGATGATTCGAGAGATGTCGTGATCTAATTTTCAGTTGCAAACTAGCTCGACAACTTAGGAAGAGTTCAAACTTGACTTGAGTCTCTCCCAAATGATTTAGAGTTGTCATTATGTTTTTTGCAATTAAAACATAGAAAACTCTCTATTATGTCCAAATAGGATAATATGGTTTTTTTATCCTGAGTTTTAGCTTGGGAGTCGATTAATAATCGAGGATGATATTAGCACCCGTCCGTAATAAAACATCACCCTCACTAACAACGTGGACCTTTATACTTTTAAAAATTTATTTATTAAAACAAAATATTTTCATTTTTTATTTTTGTGTGACAAAAGTTCAACTTGCTACTATATATCCCTAGATGTAATAGAGAAATCAAGAGTATATAGTTATAATTAAAATATTGATTGATTGATTTGATTTGTTTTTTTGATTGCTTTAAAAACATTTATAAGGTATAATCTTTTTCAGTGTAATGAAACTAATATCGAATATATAGTGTTAGTCATAAACCTACTTCTCACTTTAGAAGAAGTTAGAGACGATGCGAAAGCATAACCCGACTATAAAAGCTCCACCAAATTTGTTTGCTAATAAAATAAATGATTAATTATAAATATAGGTTATTAATTTTAAATGGAATTAATAGTAAAAAGATGATGTTGGTTGGAAACATTCTTCCCACTTTAGGAGAAGTTAGAGACAACGCAAACCATAACTACACTATAAAAATTCTATTGAATTGATTTGATAAAAATATTTTTTTATTTTTTAAATAAATAAAATCAATAGCAAAAAGACCGTACGAGCCGTAGACTGACTTCTCGCTTGAAGCAGAAAGGAAGGGACGACACGAATCACGACCAGACTATTCAAATCTCATAAATCAATTATTTGACAAAACATTTTGTTATTATTTTTAAATTATAAAATTTTTGGTGTAGAATATTTTCTGCTATTTTATTATTATTATTTTTATTATATGAAAATACTAATAATTATTAGTAAATTTTATATCGTTTAAAAGCATCCACATACATATTTATGTATTATATAGACTTTTGAATTAAAAGGAAAAAAATAAAGAGAAAGTGGAATAATAGTTGTTGAACACTCTTTACATGATGTTTAATTGACCAAGTGGTCTGGCAGCAACGTAAGAGAATCTGTAGTTGGGAATAGAGCCATTAATTGGTCTGATTATACCGAATATCAACCCTACGTTTTTGCATTTGGCAAAATATGAAATAGTTAATTAATTTTGGAATAATTCATTAGTACATGTAAAAAAATATTGTCACTGTCCAATTTTCGGTTGGAATATTGACTCTGCGATTTAGGAGTTGTCACTATGTTTTTTGCGGTTAAAATGTAGAAAACTCTCTATTACTCTGAATCTGGATAATATGGTCTTTAAACAGAGATTCTGAGCTCGAGAGTCGATTATATATTGAGGAAGATATTAGTTTTCCATCTGCCTGTATTAAAACGACACTCTCGCTAAAAACATGAACTTTTATACCCTTAAACAAATTTATTTATTAAACAAAATATTTTAGTTTTTATTTTTGTGTCTGACAAGAGTTAATCTTGCTCCTATGTATCTCTAAGTGCAATAGGGAAATCAAGAGTACATAGTCGTGATTTGAAAATTAATTCGTTGATTTGATTTTTTTATCAATATGAAAGTATTGATTTATTTGGTTTAGATAATTTTTATTGATTTGAAAATATTTATAATATATGATTATTTTAATTTAATGGAACGAACAACGAAAAGATGGTATTTGTCATAGACTTTCTTCTCATTTTCAGTGAAGTTATAGACAACTCAAACCAAAACAGAACTATTAAATCTCCATTTAATTTAGGAATAAAATAAATAATTAGATTTAATATGAAATTAATAATGTAGAGACACTATTGGTCGTAAACCTTTTCATCGCATTAAGCAAGAAGTTAGAAACGACTCGAATTGTGACCGTACTATAAAAACCTCATTAAAATTTATTTATAATAAGTTATTAGATTTAATATGGAATTAATAACGTTGAGACGGAGTTGACCGTAAACCTTCTCCTTGCATTAAACAAGTAGTTAGAGACAAATCAAACCAAAATCATACTATAAAAATTCTATAAAAGATTTTATAATAAAAACATTATTCAAAACATCTTAATTTTCTTTTATTATTTATGTCATCATGATAAGAACTTAATACTCATCTTATAAGAGTGAGTGAATTATATTACGATAAGTTTATTATTTTCTATATTATAAATAAAGAAAAGAAAATCATTTGACTAGGAAATGAGAATAAATATACATGTATTTATGAAGGGAAAGAATCAAGCCATTTACCTGCAGAGATCCAAAGACAATGCTTAGGATGTATGTACTAACGGAGATGACTCAATGCTGAAACCTTGAAGAACCCGCATGTGACACATCAATTTCATCTCCTTCTTTGGTATGAGAACATTTTCTGGCATGTTTTAAGGAATTCAGATCCTTTACGTCAAATTTCTCTATCTCTCTATACTATCTTAACGATGTTTTGCCACATATCTAAATATGATAGTATGACAATTAATGAAAAATTAAATGAGATGTGTTATTTATTTCTAGGAAAAATCTTATTAGGTTGATATAAAGACACATAAAACTTTTGGTATAGAAAATTTGGGTTTAATGTTAAGATGAAGGATGTTGGGAGCATCATGAAAACATTCACAATACCAAACTTTACAACAAAAATTTGCCTTTGCAAATTGCAAATGACTTTGTGCAAGAGCATTCTCCACAATTCTATCAGATTCCCTTCTCCTTGTGTGAAAGCTTTGAAGTGAAACTTTTAATTGCACCAACAACTCCTCCAATCTTGGTTTATCAACTACCATGTTCATCATGTCCTATTGTACCATGATATATTGTTTGTCCTTTGTCCAAAAGTATAGATGAACTTTCTAGCACTACACTTTCAACAAAAACCCCGCCACCAATTTGGCTATCAAGTACTGCATCCCAGTTATTGCAAGTACAATAGGATAACAAATTGCATAACTTAATGAGACTAGCATCCATTCTTCCAAATAGACTCTATCACCAAATAATATAAAATATTAGCTTATAATTTTATAATTTTTTAATTAAATGACACATTTTAATTAGTTCGGGATATCAATTAGGACATCAATGGAAAATGAGAACTTCATCCATAATGAGTATGCTAATAAACGAAATAATACAACTTCAATCATAGGCGATATAATCTCATATGGAATTGTATATTCTCCTATGTACTTATTTTAAATAATGCTACCCATAAGAATCTAACTTTACCATAGGTACAATTATATGCAATTCCAAATCCACCTTCCTTAGTCCAACAAGTAGTATATCCTCTTACCACCTCAACTAATTGATCCAAAAACAGACAATTCTTTAGATGTTCCACCATGTAATTAGAAACCACAGCATCAAGGGCATATAATATTATATGGTATAATAAAGTCTTGATTGCTTGATGAATCCCAACTTCTATCACACTAGCTCACATATGGGTTCCATTGATTTCTCCCACGTTCTCATTCTGTATGTGGATGCCTCCATCCATTGTGTCTTACATATAAGGACTTGGATACATGAGGATAGCCCAACCCAAAAGACTAGTGTATCAGTTGAGAGAGTTTCACAGCTTAAGTATCACATTGAGTTTGTTATTATACTCAATGTGAGACTCCTAAAATCGTCGCCCCCTTTAAGGGTTAAAATCCATGGCGACTTTCACCTATCGACACTAAACCGATGGTAGCCCTTTTTCTTTTGATGGCTTCACTCATTTATCAGTATTCAGTAATGTACCTTAATCCAGTCTATATGTAGCCCTTTCCGTGACACAACTCTCAATGAAAGATGTCAATTGCTAGGACTTAAGCACATGAGGAGAGTCCAACCCAAAAAACTAGTCTATTAGGCAATAGAGTTTCATGGCTTAAGTACAACATTGAGTTTATTATTCTACTCAATACAAAACTCCTAAAAAATGTCTCCATCCACCGTGTCTTACATCTAAGGACAACTTTGCGTTGTTGTATTCTGCACTAATAGGCATTTTGAGCAACACGTACTATGTTGGAGGAAGAACATGACAAGGTGAGTATTGTTTGATACAAGGTTTGAGAATAGGCATCTCTTGTGCATGTTGTGGTTCTGATCTTTAAGAAACTCCCAACACCTATTAGAATACAAGATGATAGAGAATTGTTTTATTTTGGTATTCTAAAAGAGAGAATGAAATAATAATGATTGAAAACATGATATGGAAAAGGGGTGGCCTTGATTAGGATGCAAAGATTGGAAATGTTTTTGTTTTTGAAAGCTGGGTATGAACTCCATATTGTAGATTTTATTCTTGTGAGATAAAGAATGTATATATGAATGGTGGGGACCGTAAATCATGAAAGTGTAGGGTATTGAAGGTTGAAGGAGAAACCCAAAACATGGTGGTGAGGCTTTGGCTATGAATATCTTTCTAACATACCTCATTCATATCTTTTTACCTATTGTGTGTTTTTTGGGGTCTTTCCTCATCCTGTGAGAACACGGTGTCGGATTTTTATCTTTCTAACCTACCATATCTATCCTCTCATACAGTGTGCCACTATGTTAAGCACCGGTTATGATGAAAAAACTTGCATGGAAACATATACAATACATCATATTTAGAGGCAGATGTATTTATGATTTTTTTATGCTATTATTTATGACTAAATTTTAATTGGAATTAAAGTCTTAATTTGTTGACAATGTTTTATTAGCTGTCTCCACATACATATTTCTTCACACAAGTTTTTTTCGATTGTGATTGGCTGAAAACATATGTAAGTTAAAAATTTAATAGTTAAATATTTTTCTAACCGATTGAGTATTGACACAAGAAGTGATAGACTCTTGTGAGAAAGTAAAACATTTATGAATTTATTATTTTCCAACTTAATTAACTAAGTCGAACCAAACACGGACAATCCATAAGTTTTCCAATTATTGGTTCAAAACCAGACAGGTAAAGAGTATAAATATGGCAAAAACATTATTTTGAAATTTCAGAATTTTTTTATTTTAAACAAATATGCTGGACAAAATTAGATGTTCATGGATACTCTAATAAAATAAAGCCAATGAAATAGTTTAAATTAAAAAGAAAGTTAAAACATGATAACGATTATAAAAAATTGGACGTTGAAATAGGTCACTGAGTTTAAAATGACCATGAGTCATTATTATTTGAACATCCAAAAAAATATCAATGCAAACTTTATAATTTATACATTAAAGTTTTACATGGTGCATCTATCTTTATTTTTTAGGTACTTTTATCTTTTATATAAGAGGACTGATTGATGTACTCTTCATCCTAGTTATCAATTTTATGATCATATAATAGTTTAGATCTACTCATTAATTCAAACTAATGGATGTCCCTAGAATTAATTAGGATAATGAGTAAGTTTAAAAAACTAATTCTTGGAATTGATCTTCTCCTTTGAGAACATGGTGTGAGATTTTTATCTTTCTAACCTATCATATCCACTATTTCATACAGCGAGCCACTATGTGTAACACCAGTTGTGATGAGAAAAAAAACTTGCATGGAGACACATACGTCATGTAATGTTTAGAAATATGTGTATTTATGATTTTTTTTATGTTATCATTTATGACTAAATTTTAATTTGAATTAAATTCTTAATTTGTTGGCAATATTTTATTGGTTGTCTCCACATACATATGTCTCCACATAAGTCTATCTCAGTTGTAA
The DNA here is from genome assembly GCF_001865875.1 of Lupinus angustifolius. Taxonomy (NCBI): domain Eukaryota; kingdom Viridiplantae; phylum Streptophyta; class Magnoliopsida; order Fabales; family Fabaceae; genus Lupinus; species Lupinus angustifolius. The sequence continues at coordinate 11,231 of NW_017725266.1, forward strand.
TTGATTAAAAATATATGTAAGTTAAAAATTTAATAATTAAATATTTTTCTAACCGATCATGAGATTGACACAATAAGTGATTCTTAAAATATAAAACATTTGTTAATCATTGGTTCAAAACCAAACACAGACAATCCATAAGTTTTCCAATTATTGGTTCAAACCAAACAGGTAAAGAGTATAAATATGGCAAAAAAAACTAATTTGAAACTTTTGAAATTTCAGTATTTTTTTATTTTAATCAAATATGTTGGATAAAATTAGATGTTCAGAGATACTCTAATAAAATAATACCATTGAAATTGTTTAAATTAAAAAGAAAGTTAAAACATGATAATGATTATAAATAATTGGACGTTGAAATAAGTCACTGAGTTTAAAAAAACCATGAGTCATTATTATTTGAACATCCAAAAAAATATCAATGCAAACTTTATAATTTATACATTAAAGTTTTACATGGTGCATTTTTAGGTACTTTTATATTTTATATAAGAGGAGGAATCCACTTACTCCTTATCTTAGCTATTAATTTTATGGATATCTAATTGTTTAAATTTACTCATTAATTCAAACTATTGGATTTTCCTAGAATTAATGGCTAGGATAAGGAATAAGTTCAAAAAACTAACTCTTGGAGTAAGTGGATCCCTCCCCTTTAAATAAAGCACTAAAATGATATTATGTTGACAACATTTTAACGTAACCTATGATATGAATACACGTAATAAGTTATTTTTATACTGTATTATTATTATTATATTAAACTCGTTTATAGGACATGGCCATCAAGTAATATAATGTAACACTTATAATCCATACATTAAACTAGAGGAAGGAAAGACTATGACAATAATCTTATTAAGAGTACATAGCTATCAATCTGTTCGAGCATCACGTTGTGTGCTCCGACCAAATTTTCGTACACTTCGACTTGATTGCAATTTTGAATTGGCCGTTGGAAACTCTGTCACTGTTGTATTTATTCCTTCGTCGTTCCTAAACATTCAATGAAATAAAATACTTACCAGTTCATCTCTGTTAAATTAATTGCTAAGAATGCACTCAATAAAGTATAATACTTACCACTATGAGTAATTGATTAACATATTTGTTTATTGATTAATAGCTTTCTAAAAATATATTTCAATTATGAATGAACCTCTTACATGATTCATAAACTAATGATGCATGCCTTCGAATGACGTATCAATTAAAAAAAAATTTAAATGCATTCAAAACAAATGATCATGTATGTATGTATGTGCATATAAATCATGTATGTATGCATGTAAGTCTCATTTTAGATATGATTGATTTTAGCTTGTGAGACTTTCATTCGGGTTCATTCTAACCTAGTCTCTTACTAAGAATGCATCTTAAGACCTAATAAAGATATAAAAATAGTTAACCCCTATACTGAAAGAGTTTTCTAAAGGTTTTCCCCCTTAAGAAATTGTCCCCGGCAACGGTGCCAATTTGTTGAAAGCGAAAATTTCTCTTCGTCGGTATTTTCTTTATTTGGTTAAGTAAGTGAACTCGGTTTTATTCTTTGTTCGTCATCTCGGCTTTATTGAAATAAATTCCAACGCCGGTATAATGGTTTGAAGAATATTCTAGTTACAACTTACTTCTAATAATCATGTGAATAAGTTATTCCTTCTTTTTGGCCCATCTCAGCTTTGCTAGAATAAATTCTAACGCCGATACAATGGTATCGAAGCAATCCCCTATTACATAATACATTTGAATACCATATCAGTTTTGTGGAATAAATTCTAACACCGGTTTAATGGTATTCTAATGTACAAAAGTAATGAATAGTTAGTTGTTAGAAACAAATAAATAAATAAATAACAAAAGAATAATAAAGTTAAGTGACCTTTATTTATTTACTCCCTTTCGGGTTCCTTTTATTAACAAACGAAACTTCTTCCTTAAGGACAGTTGGTATTAAAGAATAAATAAATTGCGGAACGTAAATAACAATAAATAAAATTTAATAAGTTAGTTTCATCACTTTTGTATATTAAAAGGTGTTTCAACAAATAAATTTATTGATAACACTTTACTATTTTACAATTTACACCTCTTTCAAGATTCAATTGTAGTATAGTATAGGGTTATGTCGAACCACAAGAAATTGCCTAATAGAATGAATCATATGAATATGTCAATGCACAAATAATGAGTAAACATATTTTGGTTTTGATTTGATTTTGATATAAACATTTAACAAGAAATATAAACTAAGTATTAACAAATTCTTGAGGATACAAGATCATTTTGAATGATGAAATTATTTCTTAACTTCTTATGTATTTGAACTACTTAGACAAGTTCTTATGTTTTACTTTGATTAACTCCAAACACCAAGATCTGAAATCCTCCTTTTAGTATATGTTCTAAAATGGTAGAATGATGATCACTTATATTCACTACTAAACAATACTACGTCCACAAAGAGACTAGGTTGTCACACCCTAATCTTGGCTACTATAATATTGAAGTAGTAATGAATATAATATCTTAAGAAAAGTATGCTTAACT
>NW_017725267.1:0-38556 GCF_001865875.1 Lupinus angustifolius
TCATGACTTGAAATCGGTTTTTAGGTAATCAATCTAAAAAGATCATTAAGAACGTCTCAAACAAATAAAATTAACTAAAGCACCAACTTGAATGATTAAAATTCAAATTTAGAATAAAAGAAGAAGAAGAAATACATAATCAACTTTCAAATGAAATTGTTAGGAGCATGAGCCATCTATCCAAGGATTGGATGCTTTAGGTTTCAAATGAGATTACAAAATGGATTTTTGCATCTCATGTGCCTTATCCTTTCTCCTCTTGAATTATAAACTAAAAACTATAACACTTACTTACAAAAAGCTCCTATGAACTGAGCCTTCAAAGAAAGAAAATAAAAGAAGAGAATTGTGTTTTTCAGGGAAGAAGTTTTTGGGAAGATTAAGACATTTTGAATGAAGGAAATGCATTCCTATTTATAGAATTTTCCTGGCACCGCTGAGCTGCTCGTTTGCACAGCTCAACAACTGACCAAACCCTTCAGCATGGGTTTGGTCACTTGGTCAAGTAGCTTTGTCACCTCCTTAAGCTTGACTCACCAAAGCTAGTTGTGATTTGTGGGACCAACTATGGTGAGCTACTCCTGAAAAGCCTATGGTGGGCTACTTGAAGTGATGTCATGCATGACTTCATGGTTTCTTGATGGCTAAGTAATTCTGGGTGAACATCGCTAAGCACACATGTGGCACCGCTAAGCTACCTGCTTGAGCAGCTTTGACCGTGCTGACTGAGACATGGCTTGGTGCTTGATGACTTGGCCAAGTGTTTAGTTCACCGCTCAACATACATGTGGCACCGCTGAGCTGCCTGCTTGAGCAACTTGGGCGTGTGACAGGCTTTTGTCTGACCGTGCCAAGCTTGTGTTCTGACCGTGTCAGGCTTTGTCTGGTGCTAGGATGAGTGGTCAAGCAGGTCCGCTAAGGTGCCTGCTTGAGCAACTTGGTCTGTGTTAGGTTGGTTTGACTGAGCCAGGTTGGATCGGACCGTGCCAGGCTGGTGTCCTGGTCAGCTCAGCATAGCTTGGTCCATGCTAAGTTGCCTGCTTGAGCACCTTGAGTTTGACTTCTTTTTCTTCTTAGACTACGAGTCTTTATTCTCTTTTCTTTTTCTTTCTAAATCCTACAAAACACATTAAAGAGAAATACAAACACAAATATACAAGATTGTGATGTTTTATCCAAAAAGTATTGTTTTTAAGTTGGTTTTTCTATAATTTGCATAGGATAAGTGCCATAAAATGATGGTGAAAAGTGTATACTTTTTGCACTTATCACCCTATATCTTCTTTTAAATGCTTTGTCTTGTATGAACTTGAATCTTGACATTATAATTGATACTTATTGTTTATCATCTTTTGTCTTCATCAAATTATATGTGTCCTTTGTCTTCATCAAAACATATGTAATGCATGCTTGCATCTACAGTCTCCCCCTTTTTGATGATGACAAACACTTGTTGACACTTGTTAACAACTTGTTAGATCTGAAAATTCTTTGTTGGATCTGCTTGATGACAATAAACTTTTTTCCCCCATTTGGCATGATAAAAAAGCAAAGTGATATATGAAAGTATATTGTCAAAGAAAGAAAAACACAATACAATTTCTACCGATGTTAATCGATTAAAATAGTGTTTAATTGATTATGTATGATTCAATTTTGCCCAGAATTGCATTTTAGGTGTCTTTTATTCGATTATGGCATGTGCTTAATCGATTAAACCTACTCTTAAGACGAAATACAACACAAGTCACATGCTATAGCAGAAATGTATACAATTTGATATTATTGGTTTCATACACTTGTTTTACACCAATTATGTACCTTACATGACATCATTTGTTTATGATACCATTTGTTTATGCATTTTCCATTTATATACCACCACTTGTTGGTTGAAAGTTAAGCACAATTAGATCAATGCAATAGATTTGAAAATAGTAACCATTCACTCATACATTGATCATATGATTACAAGAGTGATATAAACAGTACACAATTCAATTTGAAAGCACAAAACCAATTCATTCATAGCTTGTTATGTCGTTACATTTCAAGTTAAAGCACAAAGACAAACTAACAAGTTTGGAAAATTACAATGCAATAATCAACAAATTACAAAAACCATGAAACTCCTAAAACAAGACCTAAATAGGACACACTAAACTTCATAAGCTGGCTAGGAGGCGGTTGTAGAAAACCACTGATGGAACTGAACAGAAAGTGAAGCTGCTCGAATAGACTTTGATTCTCTACGTCTTGTCTTCGAAACTCCGCCATGAGCCTATCTTCCTTAGATTGTATCCCAGATACAATTTCTTGGTTCCTTGAGTCATTACGCTCATTTATGTGTTGTTCTATGGCATCTAGATGAGCCAAACCAAATGATGGTCCTTGAGGCATATCAAGCGCCTCATCATTTTGTTGCCCTTGTTTTGCTCACCTTGATCACCACCTTCTTCTTCTTCTTCAGACATAGCTAAATCCACAATGGTCCTATGGTCTTCTTGATACATCCATTCACCTCCATATTTATAGATACTCATCTTGTGAATGATGTTCTCATTGACCATATGCTCTCTAGAATTTACAACAATTATCTTCGCACCAGATGTGTCGATCTCTAAATGATCAATGACGCGGGAAATAAAATTCCATAAGTCAACAATCTCGAAGAAGAGGATGTAACGCCATACATCACTTTTAGAATCTCATTGGGCCAGCTAATCAAAATTCCTTCTTTAACAACAAACATAAGCTTCAAATCATTTACTGTTAGTTGCGCATGATTTGTGTTGTAGTGAACCAATATGTATGCTATTAAGTAGTGTAAAAGCCTATTTTCTACAGTTAAAGAACATGTTTTTGTGAGCTCACCACAGACAAAGTAATGAGGTCCCCTTAAGCTTGACTTATACATATTTGTAGAGTCATACTTGCTCCATTTGTCATCGTTGCAATCTCCAAGGGATCCACCATCACAAGCCAACCCTCCCACATTCATAAACATCACATCATTCATTAAAATTAGCTTCCCTTGTACCATACTCCTATATCCATAATCCTTTTACTAAAAGTTCGCATAAAACCCCCGAACCAGAGAGGGATAAATGTTACCACTTTATTCCAGAAAACGTACGACCCCTTGTGCCGCTAATTCATACGAGTATTGAAATTCTTGCTCCACCATCCATGCCATGTCGACATATCGGATGTACGTAGGTTTTCAGCTTACGAACCAAGCTAACCTCTCTGCCTGAAGAGCATGAGCATAAAATAGGCCTAAACCAGTGGAGGATTCTGCCTAGATGAAGAGGAACTTTCAGAGTTGAGATTTCTCGCACATCCAGGATAACGCAGAGAACTGTTTGAACCAACTGTATGTTTTACTTTCTTTAGTCTCTCATTACTCACGTTTGCAGAAATTTTGGATGGATAATCGATTAAGGATGATATTCTAAGTTAGGGTTTTGAAAGGGGGTAAGCTTAGGTTTTTCAATTAGAACCAAATTGATGGGTTGGATGCTTAGAGGAGGAAAGAAAAAAGGAATGTGTAGGTCTAATATGAGTGTGAGAATTAACGGTGGGATCAATTTTAGACAAGAAGATAGATTTCACGAGGTTAGGGTTTGAACAAACATAACTTAGAACTGAAGTTGAATATGTTTTATGACTACACTTAATTGATTAACCAGTGTTTTAATCGATTAATGAGATTAGAATTTTAACAGTTAATTCGTTAGGTTCCAGCTTAATCGATTAAAATTTTAAAATATTTTTACCCTAGGTAATAAATTAAAGGAATATATAATCGATTAAGACAATTTTAAAAAGCCTAGGTAATCGATTAAATAAGTCACAAAAACAGATTTTGGCACAATTTGAATTAGTTCAGAGGTTTGCTAAGACTCTAAGATAAAGATCTATCCTAAACACCTAATGTGCACTTAACACAGGTCCAAAGGAGCATGAAAGCATATACAATCAAGAATGTGTTTTACAATTAAGAATACATGTATATAATGACGATAAGTGAACTTATGTAGGATTATCTAGATGTCTAGAATGTATTCAAACACTTAGGTAATATATCGGACAAAACATGTGATTAGACATTATAGAACAAAATTTATCACGATATTTGATTACCTCACATGCTTTACCACATGCTTATCAAGATGTTTGAAGTTTGCCATATTTGATGTTTTCTTTGGCCTTTCTTCAATTCTTGATTCTTGTCTTTTTCTTCCATAGTACATCAATTCTTGAAGTGTTTATCCTCATGAGTACCTACAAAATAGTAAGCATACCTTTCCTCTCATCTTTTGGAGATGACTTAATTAAGCATTAAATTCGTGTGGGCTTTCCAAAGAATAGTTTTGGTTAAATTTCATTAATATGATATTTTACTTGTTGTGGTTCAACATGATTAGAAGATCCTATATAGTATTTCTACATTTACTTATTAATCAAAACATGGTTAAAAGATTCTTATACTTGTTCAATAATATCATGTTTTCATTTAAGAGTATGTAGATGTAAAACACAAAGCTTTAGGCCTAAAAGTTATTTATGGGGGAATTCATGATTCTACATTTTATGGCCTTGCTAGGATTTCATTATAGAACATATTTATGACACTTAAAGTATGTAATACTTGTAGTTAAGAAGAGATACCTTATTTTACCTTTGTTTCACAATACTTCCTAACTTCAAGCATTTGTGATGACAAGTTGCTCATTAGTGTCATAGTCTTTTTCCTTTGGTGACAAGTCAAATAAGTTTGAACTTCTCATCTTCCATGTGCCTAGAACATTTGCTGCCCATATGAAAGTTAAAGTTCATATATCCTTAGGCACACCTACAAAACACAATTACTTGCTTTTCTTGGATACCCAACTAATCTTGGGTCCCTTGATGTTAGTAGCTTGGGGATTTTAATTCTTATTAATCAACATACAATTTCCATTTGGAACATCATTCATTCTAACACTACATGCATTCAAGGTATGACCATACAATCCATAGTAAAAGCAAGTAGGGGATTCAAGATATGAAATTTTCAGAACATCTGCTCGTTTCTTGTGAAGTGTGTTATTTGCATGTATATATATATCCCATACTAGATTTAATCCCAACATTTTTACATGTAGCAAGTAAGTTGTTTGAATTGTGATTACTAGATGTGAAATTAGCAAGTTTATCCTTTAGAACATTATTTTCATATTCCATGCAAATGCAATTTTCACAAATAGATGTCACATTTAAGTTAGAAGTACAATCACATGAAGGGTTAGCAAGTTTAGCATCTAAGGTTTCATTTTCAATTTTCAGCAAATCAATGAAGTTTTGTAATTCACATATCTTCTTTTGAAGATCTAAAATTAACCTTTTTCTTTCTATATTCTTTTCAGCTAATACTTTAAGTTCTTTCTATATTCTTTTCAGCTAATACTTTGCAAGAATTCAGATTTTGAGCCATTAGACAAATCTTGTGTGATTCTTCATCTTCCGAGATGCTTGTTGACGAATCGACCTCTTCGGGTTCATCCCAAACGATGTATGCCTTCTTAGCTTTGATGTCCCGCAAGTCTTTCTTGTGATCATGTTCAATCTTTCGGAAGAGGTAGGGCATGTGTACCTCATGTGTCCTACTTTCCTATTCTTGTGGCAAGGTGCACTTTCTTTGGGATACTTGCTCATCTTGATTGAACTTTCTTCATCTTCTTTATTAAGCTTCTGGGTTCCTCCAATATTTCTTATGTACTTTTTGAATTTATTTATAAGGAGGGACATGGCTTCATCATCCGTGTCGGAATTGGACGCATCATCATTATATGTCTCCTTTTGACTTCTTGAATGAGATCTTGTTGCTTTGAAGGAGGTTTCTTTGATAATCGCGTCCATTTGTTCATTGATCGTCAAATGTCTTAGTTTCAACTCAAGTTCTTGAAGTTTTCCAAATAAATTTGTGAGTGCCATTTGTTCCATGTCCATTGACTCAATGATCGCAGTCACCTTGGGTTGTCATTTCCTGTTAAGACATCTCAACACTTTAACAATTAGTTCATGTTTGGAAAATGACTTATTTAATGCAATGAAATGATTAATAATGTGAGTGAATCATTTTTGCAAATCAGAAATAGACTCATGTGGAAACATATGAAATAACTCATACTCATGCATCAATGTAATTAATCTAGATCGTTTGACCTCACTAGTGCCTTTGTGGGTTACTTGTAAAGTGTCCCACATATCCGTGGTACTATCGCACTGAGAAACTCTAAAGAAATCATAGTATGAGAGTGCGGAGGTTATAAATGATTTTCACTTTCAAATCAAGTTGCACTTTTCTCTTTTCCTCGTTGGTCAAGAGACTTCTAGGTTTCTCTTTCGTTTCTCCGTTCACTATGTGTGTAGTGGAGCGAAACGTCCATATTCTACGGAATCCCAAATTTCCGTATCAATGGCCTCAATAAAAATATTCATTCGGATTTTCTAGTAGGCGTACTCCTCGCCACTGAAAATTGAAGGCAGTCGATGGATGCACCATCGTCGCTAAATGGGTTAGAAGAGCCCATGGTAAAAGTGCCTAGGATCAACAATCTAAGCGGCTAAACTAGCACGGTCGTACTAGCTCTGATACCACTTGTTGGGTCCCACAAGGCTCTGTCATTCACCTAGAGGAGGTGAATAGGTGACACGGTACACGATTATCGTTCCTCGATAAACAAAGAGAAAAGAAATAATTATACACTATTTAATCGATTATACACATATTTAATCAATTAACTCAATCTGCTATTAATTGATTAACTAAACAACTTAATCGATTATTTAGTTCTTTTTCAGTGAAAACAATTTTCTTACGATCTCCAAGATTACTAAGATTCTACTAAACTTATATGCACTTATTACAGACCGTTAAGAATAGTAAATGCACAATACAAAATTTGCAATTAACACATAATTATATGCACGTCAAATAAAGTAAATTAAGTAATGCATAAATGTAAAAGATAAGGGAAAAGAAGAATGAGATACAACTTTTATCCTGATTTGTTTGTGAGTCCACTTGCAAACTACATCCAGGCCTCCCCTTCTGATCTTGGGAAATTTTTTCTTCACTATGGAAAATCGATGTTCATTACAAACACACTTCCAATACAAGACGCAAGACACTACCTTCTTGATCTCTATGAACTTAACAACCTTCGTTTGACCTCTTACTCTCACGTTCTAAGATCTCCTATCCTTTCCCGATTAGGCCCAACCAGGTATCGCTCAATACCAAGACCTCTTGCTTCTTGTGAAGACACACCTAACAACAACTAGGATTTTTCCCAAACCTATTCTCCTTCTATGGTGATACAACACACCAAGAGAATATATTAATGCCTTAGTCTAACAATTTTCTTCAAGTTATATGTGCACCTCAATGTGCAGATTTTACACTCTTCTTACAATCTAAGAACCCTTCTAAAAGATATCACAATTACATAAATATAATGTTTGAGATGCAAGGTTTCTTTTTCAACAAAAGATTTGACAATAAAGCTCAACGAGTATCTTGTAAAGATTCACCCTTTTCTTTTCCCAAAAGAACACTTTGAAATCTCTCTAAAGATATGAAAATTAAAACTTTAGATTTCCTGAACAATATGTGTAAACTCTTTATTTCGAATATGTGTTCTAACTCTCTGAAAAGTTTTTCTCCATTGTTATGAAGCAATATGAAAAACTTGGGTTAAAATACTATTCTATTTTAAACTGCACTTAATCGATTATACTTAATCTTAATCGATTAACGGGTTCTTGAAAATAATAGAAAAAATAAATAGTAACAACCTTTAATCAATTAACCCCTCATTTAATCGATTAACGGGTTCCCAAGAAATCCATGAGTAATCGAATAACATATCCTTTAATTGATTAATGGTTTTCTAAAAATATATTTCAATTATGAATGAACCTCCTAGATGATTTATAAACTAATGATGCATGCCTGTGGATAATGTATGATTTAAAATACTTTTTAAATGCATTCAAAACATATGATCATGTATTTATGTATGTGCATATAAATCATGTATGTATGCATGTAAGTCTCATTTTAGATATGATTGGTTTTATCTTGTGAGACTTTCATTGGGGTTCATCCTAACCTAGACTCTTACTAAGCAAGCATCTTAGGACCTCATAAAGATATAAAAATACTTAACCCCTAGATCTTCTTTTGAATGCTTTTCCTTGTATGAACTTGAGTCATGACATTATAGATGATACTTGTTGTTTGTTGATTTGCTCATCCTCTCAAGCTTGTCCTTGAACATTAACCATGTTGTCGATCCTTTGTCTTTATCAACCTCTAGTCTTCATCAAACTATATGTTTCCTTTGCCTTCATCAAAACATATGTGATGCATGCTTGCATCTTCACTGTTCGGTCCACTAATATCATCTACGAATGGCATTGCAGTAGAAACTTCTTAAAATTGTTGTTACCGTAACTCACAACAATTCTGAATGGCACGAAATAATCGTTACTAACTGAATCACAACCAGGCCGCTCTCTTTAAGACGTTTCATGGTACTGCTAAAATTGTGCAAGCCAACTATCAACCACACGTCCCCATGATAAAACATCCTAATTCTCTGTTATACGATTTCTTACTACACTGTAAGAATCACTCTCGAATACACCCACAATATGACAACTAGTGCCAATTCTCGAATTCCCACAGTATGGCTACTAGTGCCAATTCTTTTCCATAATACTGACTACCAGTGTTAGTTCTTGAAATTCCCAGTTTGGTTGTCTGTGCCAATTCTCAAGTGCCACGGAAAGAAAGAGGGAGGAGGTTGCCGAAAATGCGTTAGCGGAAAATAAGGGGGAGAAAGAGAAGTTGAGAGGTAAATGCCTTCAACTTGCTGCAAATTATAAGGAGGGAAAGAGGCCTCTATTTATTGTCTAAGGCCTCCAACGACTCTTTCACCAACAACTCTATTAGCAATAGCTCTTTTTACCAACGGCTATATCATAATGGCCAAGATCTCCTCCAACAACTCTTTCCTTGTTGCATGTGTGTGTTGACTTGGTCAACACACAGTCCAAGCCCAAAAGGCCCCAAAAAATTAAATAAATAAATTAATAAATAAATAAACATTTTATTAAAAGAATGTTGGGACGCGACTTAATGCATATAAAGCCTTTGAACTTCCCTCCTCCAAGCAAAGTGGGAGTAGTGAGTTTTTTCATTACACTTCAAAACATCATTCTTTCAACATATTCCAACAATAAATTGTACAAAATTTAATTAATAAAGCATGTTAACTCTTCCTTTTAATCCACTAATGCTTGTAGACTGCGCCTTACTAGAATGGAGGTCTTTCTTCTTTAGTATAATATTTGGTAAGGAATAAAATAGCAAATTAAAATAAAATAAATGACATATGTTTGATGAGACAAATTTTTATTTCAATTTAGATTAGTTCTTTATTCATAGTTTGAAAATTATACCATACTGGTTAGCTGAATCGGAAAATCAATTCCCATATGAGTATAGTATAACAATTATGTAGGGCATGCAATCCTATCCGTCAAAATTGGTAAAACTAATCATATTGACCAAATTTTATTTAAATTGTACCGATCATATCAACTAATTTTCATTTAAATATGATAGTTATTTATTTTTAAAAAAAATATTATTAAAAATAATCATACACACAACCAATACTTTTATTGATACCTTTATAATATGGTATTTCACCAAGTCAACATTGTTTTAACAAATGTATTTATCAAAAAATTTATTAGTTTTTAAACATTAATATTAGTATTATATATATGTATATTTAATTTTAGTGATGGGTGATTTAATTATTAGTAAATCACTAGTTGAACCACTAAATTACCATATGAGTATCTTGATCCGTAAAATATTAATAACATTTTCCTCATCCATAAAATAAAATATAGTTAGCACCAATAAAATGAGTCAAATATCTAAAATAAAATTAGGAAGTGGGCGTACCTCAAAGAAGATGGAAACTTGCGAAATGGATAGCCTATACGCACAACAAAAGGAAACCATATAAGACTAATATGACCTATAATATTTTCTTTTTGTTTTGAATTTAGTGTTAGAAAATATTTTTTGTTTCATTTTGATTTTATTTTACATTTTTTACAATTCTCAACCAAAATTTTATATTTAGACAACATTTGTTTCAGAATAGGAAAATTACCAAAACTCCCTTTTTTGTTAAACTATACCAATAAAAATAAGTTTTAAAATGTTAGGTATCAGAGACAGAATACACTTAGAAGGGGTTGAATTGGTGTGCGGTTCCCACTTACCGCTATTTGCACTAAAGGTCTAAAGCCCTATTCTGGAAACTTACCCAGTTAATTGATTAAAGCTATGACTTAATCGATTAAGTCGCACAGAATCAACAGTTGCTGACTGGCTCAATTACATAGCTAATTACAGATTATACAGAAATGATATAACATATATATTTGAACACAAATGATTTTTATTTGGCCATAATGCTATATTCAAAATATCAGTTACAATAGGCAATTAAGAGATACTAAAAACAGTAAAAAGATAAGGGAAAGAAACAGCTTGCAACAAGATTTTTATACTGGTACGTTTTGCGGTCCATTGCAAAACTACATCTAGTCATCCCCTATGATCCGGTAGATTTTCTTCACTAAAATTGAAACCAATATGTCTTACAAACACACTTCCAATTACAAGACCTTGAACGCTCCCTTCTTGAGTTCCCAGAACCTCTACCTTGGTTTGACCTTACTCAATCGCCTAGGAAAACCTTTCCTACGATCCAGCCCCAGCCAAGAGTATGGCATTAAAATAGCTCACAATTACTATGAATATGTATGAGATGAAAATCATGAAGAACATGTAATTTCTACCCTTAAGAAATCTCTAAACAGTAATGAAAGAATCATGCAAGAACAAGATAGGATGATGAACACATTTGATAATATGCAATGGATGACATGTTAATCCTAAGCATAATACTATCTCACTCTAATCTCACATGCAATTCCTTCTGCCTATATGATATACATTGAACATGAAAATACGCAACTTAGCAATTCTAATATGAATGTATCAAATCGTATATGAAACCTGTTAAAAAAACAGTTTATATAGAAAAGCTGTTTTTCACCTAGTTAATCGATTATGTTGCCTGTTAATCGATTAACGGGATGTTAGAGAGTAAGTGAAATCTGTTTTTCAGTTTTCTGTTGAAATTGTTCAAAATTGTTTTCACGTTAATCGAAGCTATACTTAATCGATTAACTGGCATATTTTCAGTTAAGATGTTAATTGGTAAATTACCTATATGTTAGGCTTATCAACTATACATGTTTTACCTTTATGTTATGCCTAAAATGCACAAATAATATGTATGATTAATGCATGAACATATAATAAACTAGATGAAATGTCTCATGTAAAGGATATGATAGTTGTTAGACTTTGTGGATATTGCATCTAGGTTTACCTAACCTAGACTCAATAAGTAAGACACATCTAAGACTCTAGTCTAGACATATAGCTCTTGAATCTTTGGCATGTTGATTTGTTGAGTTTTCTTTAAGCTTTCACTAAGTCCTTTGTCTTCATCAAAACATTGGCAAGCATAAGTGCTCTCTTGACACATTGAACTTTCAATCTCCCCATTTTTTATGTTGACAAACTCAACACCAAATTTTTTTTGATGCATTGCTTGAAGATGATCACTGAATGCATGATTGTTGATTTCAAAGTTAAAGCGCATAGCTTGAGAGCAAAAGCTTAATATTATTCACAACATGCACACATTAAACAACAAAATAATCTTTCTCCCCCTTTTGACATTACCAAAAAAATAAACTAATGAGATTTTGGTCAAAAGTAAGAAGAGATATGAAGTGAACTCAAACTATAATTAATCAATTAATGTTGGGAATGTAATTCATTAACCAGTTGATGAAAGAATTGAAGAAGTGCACAAATTTATCAACATTTAATCGATTAAAACAGTAGGTTAATCGATTAAACCAACAAAATACAGCAATATGACAAATTTAATGGCATGGATGGTTATACATGAACCAATCAAACATGGAATGATCAAGCATTTACATTATAACATTCAAATAGTAGGCTTAATCAAGCATAAGATACACATATAACCAAACATGATCTAGATCCATTAAACATGCAATCATTCTATATTTGACATATATAAGCAAAATGAAACCATAATAGAAACGATTTAAGTTCAAATGACATGCATATCAAGTTATAAAGTTGCAGCAATAGTAGATAGTTAGAGTTACAATCCAGAAAGCAAAGAGAAAATATGTCTCGAAAATTACAAAGCAGCATAAATCCTAAAAATTAGCCATATAGAAGGACTAAACCTAGGGCAACCTAAGATCCAAGGCCTTCTAATCTAAGGATGCGGAAGAGGACCTCTGTCGTCAGGTACAATTAGACTACTATCACCCCGAATGAGGAATCTCAGCTTCTCAAACTCTGCACAAAACCTGGCATTTTGTGCCTCAGTAGTGTTCTAGACAAACCTCCTTATAGGTTGATAGTGGTTATCGATGTAAGCAACCTGCCGCTCCTCAAATTGTTCCAAATCAGTATGGTAGGAGTCCTTAAAAGACTGATAGTTTAAATCCATCCTATTGTTCTACCTTTGCTCCATGGCATCCAACTGAGCTAATCCAAAAGATGATTCTTGCTGCGCAGTTCCAGATGGCTCCCCCCCGAGTCTCTACATTAGGCTGATATGTACTAGCCTGATCCTCATCATCAGATAGCTCCAAATCCATTGTAGTAAAGTCTTCCTGGTATTGCCAAGTACTTCCATACTTGTAGATACCCATTTTGTGGATAAGGCTTTCACCAACAAGGTGATCTTTGTCAGAAGTCTCTGTGACGATGGTGTCAGATACGTCAATAGTCAATAATTCTCGATATGAAGATGCTGCAGGGAAGCAATTTGGATTGTGATGTAGAGACATTATACATGACCTTCAGAATTTCTTCAGGCCAATTAACCATTATATTCTCCTTCACAACATACATAAATTTCAGATCATTAACAGTAGGTTGTGCATGATTAGTGTTCCTCAGAATCAAGATATATGCAATCAAATAGTGAAGCAATCTATTCTCTACCGATAAAGAACCAACTTTAGTCAGTTCTCCCTGGACATACAGATGGGGACCTCTCAGACATGATTTATACACCTCAGCAGCGTCGAAATCAACAAGCTATTCACAATTACCTAGGCTAACACCAGTAGTGGATAAGTCACCCACATTCATAAAAATGCTACTATCCATCTCACGCAGATTTCCCGAAATCATAGACCAGTATCTACCATCCTTATAACGGAAGTTAACATAAAATTCCCTAATGAAAGCTGGGTACATATTACCTGCCAATTCCAAAAACATTACAGCACCCTCAGCCTACATACCTTGCGGAAATTCGAAATTTTGTTCCGCCATCCACGTAAGATCAACATACCTTATGTAGGTGGGTTTCCTTCCCAAAAATTTAGACAACCGGGTCATTTGAAGTATAAGTGAGTAGTAGGAATCTTCACGGTGGTGCGTCACGTTCGGATTTGAAGATGAAGCATTAGGAGGCCTACGAGTGCGTTGAGCAGTTGTCTTGAACCTCTTCGAACGTCCTCTTTCCATTGATGATTAAAACCAGGTGTTTCTTGGGAAATAGAGAAAACGGATTAGATGAATTGAGGTCCACAAATGGGTAAAGGTGAGGTTTAATACTTCTATTAAGCTAAGATTTTGAAGTTGCTGCTTGTATTTGAGAATTTCAGAGAAAAGGAGGAAGGGAGGGTTTGAAAAAGTGACAAAAACGTATCTGATTCTAATATATTTGCTGTCGTTAATCGATTAAGTGTTGCATTTTAATCGATTAAGTAGTGTAACAATTCCAGGTTTTTAGAGAAATGAGTCCAGGTAATCGATTAAAATAAATCTTAATTGATAAATTTAGTGAAAATGGAAATGTTTGCTACTGAAACTCATTTTTATCGATTAAGGAGAATAGTTAATCGATTAATTGGCATCAGATTTGCGGAATCAAGAGGTTTTTGGATTTTAAAAGCGTGCAAAGATTTCTACCATTTATCAAGCAGTTTTTCCTCAATCACATATATATTTTCAGCTTGTCACACAAGATCATGAGTCATAATAGGAATATAATGCATTCATAACAAGTATACATTTTGAAGCATAGGAGACATTAATCATGCGAAGCATATAATAAAATTTTTAGACGATTTTTAATCAAGATAATTTTCATCAAGAATTCCAAGTTCTCTTCGAAGAATATAGAAGGTATCTCTTGAGAGAGGCTTGGTGAAAATATCAGCCAATTTCATAGATGTTTCAACAAATTCAAGCACACAATCGCCTTTTTGAACATGGTCACGCAAGAAATAATGTCTAATTGCAATATGTTTGGTTCTAGAATGCAAAACGGGATTCTTGGATAGGTGTATGGCACTTGTGTTATCATATTTTATTGGAATATTTTCTAGTATAAGTCCAAATTCCTTAAGTTGATGCTTCATCCAAAGGATTTGAGTGCAAAAGGATTTGAGCGCAACACACATCGTCGGCAATGTATTCCGCTTCAGTGGTGGACAAAGCAACACATGCTTGCTTTTTACTGTGCCATGCAACTAAGGAACTACCAAGTAAATGACAAGTCCCACTAGTGCTTTTCCGATCCAACTTACATCCCGCAAAATCGGAATCATCTAACACACACACAAATACTAAACATAATATCGGGGCGACTTGTAGTTAAATACAATGAGTCGATAATCCCACGATATTTGGTTACCTCGATTGCTTTTCCATTTTCATCTTTATCTAGATAGCATGGAGACGCCATAGGTGTTGAAGCATCTTTACACTTTTCCATATCAAACTTCTTCAGTAACTCTTTGCAATATTTTGATTGATGAATGAAGATGTCGCTTTCCATTTGTTTAATTTGAAGTCCAAGAAAGAAGGTCAGGTCACCCATCATCGACATCTCAAATTTACCCTGCATCAACTCAGAAAATTCCTTACATAGAATGTCATTAGTAGATTCGAAGATTATATCATCAACATATATTTGAACTAAAAGCACATGATTATATAATCTACGAACAAAGAGGGTAAGTATCAACCATACCCCTCATGAGCCCTTTTTCTAAGAGGAAAGAGCTCAATCAATCATACCAAGCTCTAGAAGCTTGTTTCAGGCCATAAAGGGCCTTTTTGAGCTTATATACAAGGTTCAGATACTTGAAATTTTCAAAGTCGGAGGTTGATCTACATATACCTCCTCTTGAATGTAGCCATTCAAGAAGGCGCTCTTGACATCCATTTGAAATAGCTTAAAGTTCATAATTGATGCAAAGGATAAAAGCATCCTTATGGCCTCTAATCTGGCTACAGGAGCATAGGTCTCATCATAATCGATGCCCTCCTCCTGGTTGTAGCCTTTGGCCACTAAGCGAGCTTTATTTATGATTATCAAGCCATATTCATCCAATTTATTACGAAAGACCCATCTAGTACTAATCACTAGATGTTCTTTAGGCTTAGGGACCAAGTCCCATACATTATTATGCTCGAACTGGTTTAGCTTTTCTTGCATAGCTATACGCTAGTACATATCCTCAATGGCCTCATCGATGGTCCGAGGCTCGATTTGAGATACAAAATCAATAAAGTTACAAAAGTTACGTAAATAGCTACGATTTACCACCCCCATAGTTATATCACCTATCACTTTGTCGAGTGGATGATCCTTCTTAGTCTTCCACGCGATTGGCAGGTCCTGATACTCATCTTGTATAGTTTGCTCTACTTCTACTTCTTTGTCATGGTCCATGTCCTTAGAGTATGCTTCTTCCAAAGCACCTGCAACATCACCAAATAATGCCTTCCTCTTCTCTTTTGGAGAAGATTCATCAAAATGGACATGCACAGACTCTTCTACTTGCATTAAATACTTATTAAAGACTCGATAAGCTTTACTATGCAAGGAATACCCCAAAAGTATACCCTCATCAGCTTTTGAATAAAATTTACTTAAAGCCCTTTTTCCATTATTTAATATAAAGCATTTACATCCAAAGGCATGAAAATGAGAAATACTATGTCTACGACCTTTTAAAAGTTCATATGGAGTTTTTGAAAAAGTATACGATTAATCACATAGCAAGCTGCTTGTACTGCATCAACCAAAAAATATTTAGGAACCTTGCTTTCATTTAGCATGGTTCTAGCAAGCTCTTCTAAGACTTGATTCTTCCTCTCAACAACTCCATTTTGTTGACGGGTACGAGGAGCCGAAAATTGATGCATAATACCATATTTATTATAGAATTTATCAAATAAATGGTTTTCAAATTCGCCACCATGATCAAATCGAATATATACTAGAGAAATAATGTCCATGTAAATCTAGAGAAATCATCAACAATCACTAAAGCATAAAAGCTGCCACCAAAACTCATAACCTGTGATGGTCCAAACAAGTCCATATGGAGAAGCTCCAAAGGTCTTGTTGTGGATATCACATTCTTTTTAGCAAAAGAGTTTTTAACTTGTTTACATCTTTGACAAATGTCACAAGTTTCGTGAGTTTTAAAATCAAGTTTTGGCAGCCCATCAACCAAATTATTTTTAGACAATTTATCTAGATGCTTTATGTGAATATGAGCGACACGCCTATGGGGACAAGCCTATGTCAAAGTCGGATGTCATCCTCTTTGGATATAAAATATTTTGAAAATAGAGTAATGATATCCTCTAGATTAACCATATAGATATTATTTATAAGATATCCGACAAACTTAACTTTATTAGATATATTGTCACGAATAATACAACACTCAGAATCAAAAGATACACGGTTACCTTTATTGCATAGTTGGCTAATAATCAAGAGGTTATGTTCCAGACCTTCAACATATAACACATTTTCGATCACGACCTGATTTGAGTTGCCAATTGTACCGGTGCCAAGTATCTTCCCTTTGTTGTTGTCTCCATAAGTGACAAACCTGTTTTCTTGCAGGGGTAGATATAGGAATTTTGATCTATCTACTATTAAGATACCAATGCTGTCCATGTGCTCGAAGACATATCTGCAAAATATAGATCACTTGCCTTTTTCAGGTACCGAAGTTATGTTGGGTCCTTTTCTGTTAGTAACTAGGGAGTTATCTCCCTTTTTCATCCCTACATACACGCCACTAGGTATACCATAATTTCTAATATAACAAGAGTAGGAAGTGTGGCCATGTGTGCCACAATAAAAGCATGTAGGAACCTTTTTATTAAAAAATTTCTTATTTGGCCGATTAATAGGTCTCCTATATGGTCTTCTCCTACGTATACGGGGAATATATCCTAGCCCGGTATGGTCACCAACATTCCTGGTTTTACAAATCATAGTGTCTAACATGTTTTGACTCTTTGTGAGTTTTGCGAGTTTTTCATTTAATATCAAATTTTCATTTTTCAACTCATCGCAAGAATCACAAATAGTTGGTTGACATAAATTATTATAAGAGTAATTGCATGCATTACAAGAATATATCAAATCTAATGTTTTAATTTTTTGTTCATTTAGTAGGATTACTCTTTTCCTATCGGAACTAATCCTAGCTAATTTATTTAATTCATCATGCAATTCGACATACGCATTATACAATTCCCCATAAGGAGGCGAATCATCAGATGAAGTAGATGAGGTGTTAAAATATACCTCGCTATTTACCTCTTTTGAATTTGAGCAACAAGCATCATCTGTTCTTGTCATTAAGCATAGCTTTGCTGTCTCCTCTTCATCTGAGGTTCTGGATGTCGTGTCCTCCTTTGGTACATCGCATACTATATAAGCTTTCTTCGATTTGAAGTCCCGAGGAGTGCTCTTATCTGAATCAACCTTCTTGAGGTAAGTAGGACACTAGAACCTCATATGTCTCGGCTTACCACATTCATGGCAAGTGAAGCGCTCTTTACTCTTGCATTTTCTGGTCGACTCCCACGTTTCTTTCTTCTAGAAATGTTTGAAGCCTCCTTTCTTTAGAAATTTCCCAAATTTGCGTACGAGAAGGCTCAAAGTTTCTTCGTCTATATCTGAATCAAATTCATCTTATTCTCTCTCTTCTGTGGATTGAGATGTTGTTGCCTTGAGAGATATACTTTTCTTTTTGTGATCTGATTCTTCATGCATAGTCAGGCGTCCAAGCTCCATTTTGTGCTCTTGAAGTTTTCCGAACAATATCGCCAAAGGCATGGAGTCAAGATCCTTTGATTCCATAATAATTGTTAATTTTGGTTGCCATATCCTGTCAAGACATCGTAAAACTTTGTTAGTAAGCTCTCATTTGTTAAACAATTTATCCAAAGCAACTAAATGGTTAACTATATGAGTAAAGCATTTTTGCATATCACCAATAGATTCATTTGGTAACATACGAAATAACTCATATTCATGTGTCAGGGCATTCAACCTGACATGCTTGACTTCGCTAGTGCCTTCGTGAGTCACTTGTAAAGTGTCCCACATTTGTTTAGCATTTTGGCACTGCGGAACCCGAAAGAACTCGTCATAGGATAGGGCCGATGTGATGATATTTTTGGCATGTAGGTTATACTGAACATTTTTGCGTTCATCATCAGTCCATAGACTTTTCGGTTTATCTTTCGGTTCATCGTCCACTAAATGTTGTGGAACGAAGGGTCGTTGACTACGATTCCCAAATATCCGAGTCGATGGTCTCTATAAAGATTTTCATGCGAACTTTCCAGTAGGCATATCCTTCGTCACTGAATACGGGAGGGCGGTTAATGAATGCGTCATCACCGCCAAAGGGGTTGGTGGAACCCATTTAATTTCCCTAAAGGATCATGCGGATACGGTTGAGCTAGCACGACGTACTAGCTCTAATGCCACTTGTTAGGTACCAGTGATATAATACACCTAGAAGGGGAGTTTGAATAGGTGTCGTGGTTTCCACTTACCGCTATTTGCACCAAAGTCCTATTCTGGAAACTTACCCAGTTAATCGATTAAAGCTATGACTTAATCGATTAATGGGCTGTTAGAGAGTAACTAAAATCTGTTTTTCAGTTTTCTGTTGAAACTGTTAAAAATTATTTCCACGTTAATCGATTAAAGCTTTACTTAATCGATTAACTGCCATATTTTCAGTTAAGATGTTAATTGGTAAATACCTATTTGTTATGCTTATCAACTATACATGTTTTACCTTTATGTTATGCTAAAATACACAAATAACATGTATGATTAATTGATGAACATATAATAAACTAGATAGCATGTCTCATGTAAATGATATGATAATTTTTAGACTTTGTGAGATTTGCATCTAGGTTTACCTAACCTAGACTCAATATCTAAGACACATTTAAGACTCTAGTCTAGACATGAAGCTCTTGAATCTTTGGCATGTTGATTTATTGAGTTGTCTCTAAGCTTTCACTAAGTCCTTTGTCTTCATCAAAACATAGGCAAGCATAAGTGCTCTCTTGACACATTGCACTTTCACAAAACTAGATAAAATAACATAAAGTCAATTTGTAAATAAATAATAGCCCATATAACCTAATTATAAATACAAAATAACATAGATTACGAAATAGCTTTGCCTAAGACAAATTCTTGTGAAATTCTATCCTTGCTTTTTTTTTTGTCTCTTGAGTTCCATAAAAATAGGCTTGGTTTGCCTAATTACAGGTTCCAACATTTGTAGTTCACTTTTGGCTCCTTTGTAGCCCGTTACTCTTTTTAGTAGTTTGGGTGTGTTGTCACTCTTTTGCTAAAAAAAAGAAATAGCTTTGTCTATAATTTAGTAACAACAACTGAGTCCTTATCACACTAGATGAGATCGATAAATAATATAAGAACAGAAGTATTAAAAGATGAAGAAGAAGAATATTCTTATTGGGATCAGTAAAAATAATTAGGCCCGTGCCAGCGAAATCACAGGCACTACGTATTTTTCCATGGTGTAAATAGTAACTATTATAAGCATACGCAACATGATTATAAATAATGTTTAGAAGAAAGTAGCTTCCACCAGGTTGAAGAGGACGACAATCAGCTCCATGGTTACACGCATAGTCCAAATTTAACTGCATTAACACTACTACTCCCTATTATGATGCATGCCACAATGGTTAACACTGAACGAACCAGTTTTGATGCTGCCATTGAAGGAAGTTTTCCTTTGTTACAACCATATTTTGATTTTTGTGTGTCTTGTCATTTTCTTTCTGTGAGTTTAAATAGGAAATAGTCAGAATTTAATATTGACTAAGAAAATAAAGTATTTTCTAGTATAAGGAGATAATTTATCTTCTACACCCACTAAAATCATGATATGTCTTATTTAATCATTTTTAAAAAAAATATTACTAAAACAAAATAAAATAGTACACATGTCATATTTTTACTGGTCGAAGGATATAAGTTATCTCCTCGTATGAGGATATACATTATTTTCATTGACTATATATATATATTAAATGTGATTTTAAAGAATATTATTTATATATATATATATATACATATTGACTATAATATTGTACTATGAAGCACGAATTCGTCAAATACACTCACGTGTTGGTGTCCGACACGTATCCGACACGGATACGTTCAGATTCACGAAGGATACGTATCCATAGAGTATCCAAAAATTAAAAAAATAAAATAAAATAAATAAATATTAAGACACGTATCCGATTCGTTTTCAATAAAATATAGGATATATGAATTCGTTTTCAGTAAAATATAGGATATATAGATTCGTTTTCAATAAAACAATATAAGATAGATTTGTTTCTAATAAAACAGGATAAAATAAATTCGTTTCTAATAAAACATGATAAGATAGATTCGTTTTCATTAAAATAAGATAAGATATATTTGTTATGGATGACAATGATTTTAGGATAGATAAGTTTTCATTAAAATAGGATAAGATAGATTTGTTATGGAGGACATGATTTTAAATTTCCATTAAATTTTTTACTTTGGATATTTTGATTTACACTTATAATTTTATCATATCTTATGTGTTTTTATTATTTTATACGCGTATCCATGAACGTATCGTATCCTGCATTTTAGAAAAAATGCGTATCGACGTATCGAATACGTATTGTATCCGACACACATATCAGTATCTGTGCTTCATAGATATTTTATATATACTGAATGGTCTTTTAAAGATGTTTAAAAATAATTATGATATTTTCTTGGTTTTTTATTGTTAATTTAAGAATTAATCAAGTAAAAAGTGTGGTAATATAATCGTTCAAAGATGATATGTGGACAAGAAGAGTTACTACGCCTCCATCCTTTACGATTATTTCCAAAAACTTTATATGCTATAATAATAATATTGTGTATAACTATTTTATGAAACAAACTAATTTTTATGAAACAAACTAATAATATTGTATATAAAAAATCGAAAGGTTCGAATTTTATGTTAATCGCAATTTTAATTAATTAAAAAAGGATCACAAAAAAGGTTCGGTGATTATTGATTAAATTAAAGAAATTTGTTTTTATCTTTTGTTATCATTATTTATAAAAATAAAAATATTTAATATTTATCTTTCTAAAAAAATATTTAATATTTTTCATTTACTATATCAAAAAACAAATATATATTTTTACCCAAATATGGCAATTACCAAAATTTAAATAGATTAGAGAAGAGTAGAAAAAATACATGGGGAGAGATTAGAGATCCTATGCAGCTGAGGAACAAATTGGCTGAAGGCTAGTGACACATGAAAAACACGTATTGGGTGAAGGCTGAGTCACACAACCCTTATGTTGCTGACAACTACACCGAATTATAATTCTAGGGACAATATTTGTTTTTTTGGGAATTTTTCTGCACTATAGCTTTTGCTTTTTTTCCTCTTCTTCTCTCTACTTTTTTCTGCACACACTTCTCAACCTAGCCCTCTATTTATAATTTTTCACATAATTCACTAATCCTTAAATTAAGCTAACTCCTCACCCCTAATTTCATTCCACCAATTTTTAAGGGATATGATCCTCACTTACTATTATGAATATTTGATTAGGCCTTTAGTTAGTTTTTTATTTGATAAATAAATGGTATAATACAAAACATATTTCATGTATTGTTGTTATTTATTTTTATCATTTCGAATTTAAATATAAAAATTAGTCCTAATTCATGGTGAACCAACATAGGATACTCTTTGACTCATAAACTATTCCTACACATGTTTAATTCAGGTAACATGTGCCTTATTACAATCAAGAAGCGGATTAAAGACATTAAAAATAATGAAGAAGACATAGGATTCTTGTTGATGCTTGTAAGTCCACAGCTTGATGAGTTGAATAGCATAGATTCCTTGCCTCATTGATGCCAGGTTTAAGACTTGAACACATGGTGAAATTCTTAGCTTAATTCCCAAGTTATGGCTCATCGGTTGAAGAATGAATGTTGATAGCATATGATTCTTCTTTCAAGTGTTTTCCACGACTATAAGTAACTCCAATTTGAGCAAATGGTGAAATAAGAGTTAATTCACCACTTAAATGTGTACCACGATATAGAATAGATGAGCATAGGATGCCATACACAAGTGTACACATTCCCTCGACCAAATGAAGTTTATTTGTGAGCAAGTTAGCCTAGGATGTCGTCAGAATGCTTTATGTCCAGTAAGCCAAGCCCCAACGATTGCAATGTGAAGTTAATCCTCTATTAATGAGCACATTAAGGCTCGAACATGCACCTCAAGTTTCCCACGAGCAACTCTTCTCCAACAGCTCTGAAAATGACTTAGGATGTTGTTTGGTGATTTATGTCTAGCTGAAATATGCACCAGTGGTCCAAAGAACAAGAACTGGTAAATCGATAAAGTTCTTGGTTAATTGATAACATGCTAAAGTAGTTAACCAATTAAGGCATGATTTATTCGATTAAACAGTGAGGAACTTCGTAGAATCTTTGATAAATCAAACAATAGTAGTCATGTATTGAACCACCTATTTGCCTGTGGCCTCTAGGTGAAGTGTAGAGCCCCTGTGTACCAACAAGTGGCATATGTTCTACTTTAAGCATACTAGCTTAATCATTAATTCATGTGATCTTAGGGATAAACACAATGGGCTCGACGAATCCTTTCAATGGTGAAGGAACCTCTATACACTGCTCTCCCGTCTTTAGTGGAGAGAGCTATGCTTACTATAAAGTCAGAATGAGGATCTTTATTGAGGCTATTGATACGACCATTTGAGATTCCGTATAATATGGACTTTTTTTTCCACCATATTTGGTGGAAGGAGAAACCAAAGATAAACCAAAAAGTCTTTTAACCAATAGGAAAAGAGAAAAGTGCATCTTGATTTGAAAACAAAAAATATTATTACTTCTGCACTTTCATATGATGAGTACTTTAGGGTTTCTTAATTCAAAAGTGTCAAGGAGATATGAGATACTTTATAAATACCCATGAAGGGACTAGTGAGGTCAAGCGGGCTAGATAAAATGCTTTGACACATGAGTATAAGTTATTTCATATGTTACCACATGAATCTATTAGTAATATGCAAAAATGGTTTACTCACATTATTAACCATCTTATTGCATTAGATAAAGTGTTTGCTAAAGGTGAACTGACTAGCAAAGTTTTAAGATATCTTGATAGGACATGTCAACCTAAGGTGACGACTATAATGAAATCTTAAGGTTTGGATTCTATGTCACTCGTAACACTTTTCGTCAAGCTTCAAGAACACCATATGGAGCTAGGTTGCTTCAAAATTCATGAGCAAACGAACAAGAACATCAAATGAATCTCTTTTAAAGCAATAAAATCACATTGAAGAAGTCTAGAAGAGAGAGTTGATGATGAAGAGTCTAATTCCGACATCTATGAGGAACCCATGTCCCTCCTTGTCAACAAATTTAGAAAGATCTAAAGAAAAATGGAGGATTCATAAAGTTTCATAAAGAAGATGCAAAAGAATCAATCAAGAAGAGCAAGTATCTCAAAGGAAAAACAACTTTCCATGAGTGTAGGAAAGTTGGCCACATGAGGTACCCATGTCCTACTTTTCTCAAGAAAATTGAGGATGACAATAAAAAAGACCCTTGGGACATCAAAACTAAGAAGGTATACATCATTTAGGATGCACCCAAAGATGACGCTACATCAAGAAGCACCTCAGAAGATGAAGAATCAAACAACTATGCTTTAAGGCTCAAAATCTAAATTCTTGCAAAGTAAGTGAGCAAGACGAATCTAGTGAGGTAATCTCTTCCCATTCTAATTCAAATTTCGATGATTCTCCCATGTATGATATACTTCATGGTACTAAAAAACCTGAAGAACTTAAAAAGTTAGCTACAAAGTATGTGGATAGGAAAAGGTTGATTCTTGAACATGAAAAGAAAATTTATGAATTCCAAAGTTTTTTTGATGAGCTTAAACTTGAAAATGTAACATTGGATCTTATCTATGCTCACTCTTCATGTGATTGTTCTACTAAATTAAATGTGACACATACTTGTGAAAATTGCAATTTCTTGGAAAAGATAATACAATTTTAAATAACAAAGTTGCAAATTTCACAACTAGTAGTCACAACTTAAACAACTTACTTGTTATATGTAAAAATGTAGGAAATCAGTCTGGTTTGGTATATATGCATGCAAAGAATAAATTTCACAAGAAATTCGTAGATTTTTGGAAAATTTCATATCTTAAGTCCACTACTTGCTTTTATTGTGGAATGCATGGTCATAATATAAGTTCGTGTCATATTAGAATGCATGGTGTACCAAATGGATAATATATGTGAATTATTAAGGGATAAGATCCCAAGTTAACTAACATAAAGGAACCCAAGATCATTTGGATACCAAATGATCTTGTTTTGTAGGTGTGCTTAGGACATATGAACATAAAATGGTATAAGTGCGACAAATATTCTAGGCACATGATATGTGAGAAGATCAAGCCTTGTTGACCTATCACCTAAGGAAAAGGAAAATGTCACTTATAGACAAAATTTCAACGCAAATGCTCGAAGTTAGATGGATTGTGCTATAAAGGTAATAAGGTATCTCCTCTAACTTTAAGTGTTACATTATTTTAAGAGACATAGATAAGTTTATTAATGAGATCCTAGTGATGGCAATTTTTGTAAAACCCCCTACAAATCATTTTTAAGGCCAAAAACTATATATTTCTCATCAATATGCTTTTGAATGCAAATGTTTCATTTTAGTCAATTGTAAGATCTTATAAGCATGCTTGATTCAAAAGTGAATGTAAAAATAACTTCTAGGATATGCTAATCATTGTGAAGTACAAAAAGTCTTACTTTAAGTTTAGACCAGTGACCATTGTTTTGAAAAGTCTATGCAAATTTCATATTTGATAAGCCATCTCGAAAAGAGGAGAGAAAATGTATGTTTAATGTTTCACAAGTGCTCTTGAGGATGCACATTAGAAATGGTTAAAGTGTTATGCAAGAGAAATACAAGAATCAAGAACTTGAAGAAATGTCAAAGATTCAATATATGGCAATTTCCTAGCATCTTGATAAGGATGAAAAAGGTAAAGCTAAAGAGGTAATCATTATATTGAGACATGTTTTGTTTTGTACTATCTTATCATATATTATGCCCGATGTCATGCTTAATGCTTGCATGTATTCTAAATGCCTAGATAATCCTAAATAATCACACTTATCACCAATAAATGTATGTGTTATTGATTGTATATGTTTTCATGTGTTTTGGCTCTGGTTTAGTGTGTATTAAGTGCTTAGGATATGTTCTTTCTAGAGGAGTCATAGAAAACCTTTAAACCAATTTGAATTGTGTTGAAATCTATCATAGTGACTTATTTAATAAATTGTTATGTGTTTTAATCGATTACCTAGGAATTGTGTGTAAGTATTAGTCGATTATATCTGCCCTTAATTGATTACCTGGGCTAAATTTTTTAAATACTTAATCAATTAAACTATAACATAATCAATTATCTACGTTAATATTCAAACTCGTTAATCGATTAACAGAAAATTTAATTGATTAAATCGAGTCATAGAACAGATTTAAGTACAATTCAGTTTCAATTCTAACCTTGTGCATTTTGTCTTGTAATCCTTTCATCTTCAAATTCATCTTGTTTATATCCTCAAATTGAAATTTGGGCAACCGAATCTCATTCCTTTTCTTCTAATCCAGCAATTCCTCTTAAAATCACTTTCCAAAATTTACCCATTTCTGAAACCCTAACTCGATGTCTGCCATAATAAGTGATAGGATACCAAAGGAAGTTTTGTCGACAAGAAGAGGAAAATCAAAATTGTTTTGAGCATCTTTGCATTTTGCTTAGAACCTTCGGTAGTTTTTCGCAACCACCTCCTAGTTAGTCTAGCTTAAAGCGTCTTGTTTTGTCCTAGTTAGGGTCTGGTTTTAGGAGCTTATGGTGTGTGTATTTTGGTCCTACAATGTTTATGTGGAAGAATATTTTGGCGTCTAAAGCCAGCAACATCACAACATTCCAGCGTCTAAGTCCGACAATATTTATAAGGAAGAATCTTCCAACGTCTAAGTACAACAACGTCATAACATTTTAGCGTCTTAGTCGGACAATATTTATGAAAACAAAATTGGGTGGCCTAAAAACTCTTGGTTGTTGTTATGATTACGGAATATGTGTGCGCTATTGTTTAAGAGTATGTTATGTGATGTATACAACTGCTATTGATTTTATTATGATTAATGTGTGTATGAGATAAGTACTATATGATATGCTTCAAAGTATGTATGAGATGAATACTATATGTTTATTTGAATGTAATAGAATAAGGGATACGACTCGTGCACAAATATTCTAGTGCATCATTCATGATTTCTTTTTTCTCTTGGGATGAAACTTATCAACCTTTGAGGACTCGACTGAAGTGACTCTTTATGTTTGTTGTTGATTGGCATGATTGAATGATTAATTCCCTTTTATCAAGATTTCCCCAGTTTGCTTGAAGACACATTTTCTTTAAAATAATTCATAATAGAGCATGAGAGTGACCCTGACATAGATCAGATGGCTTTGATACAATATCTTATTTTTATTATGGTATTATCATTCTATGTGCACTGCTGCATGAGTTATAGTCTTATAGATTTTTTATTTTGTAAATTTCAAAGAAATAAAACTTGTTCACGACTTCACATTGTGAATAGATATCTGAATGTATTAAGCTTTCAACTTAATAAAGTTGCAATCTGATGCTTCTAACCTGATGGTTCACTCAAGTACCTACCAACACAAAAGTCGAGGCTCCTGAACCTTCTCTTACCCTTGAAGAACCGAAGGCCAAACAATAAGAACTAAGGTATGAATCTGAATGTCAGTTAAGATTTACACTATAAGCCTTCTCTGACAGGTTTCGTGTGCCTATAATATACATCAGTATTGATGTTGTCTGAACTGTTGTCCATGTAATGTGTTTGTTTTTGGGTATTTTGTGTTAGAGTTGTACTACGCCATAATAACAAAATAACAGCGCTTAAAATTGCCATTTAATAGTATTTTTGTGGCGCTTTCTATGTGAGCGCAGTAATACATAAGGTTATATTCAACAGTGTTTTTTTAGCGCTGTAGAAAGTAGACATTTAACAGCGCTCACTGAAGCAAACGCTGTTAAATGTATACTTTCTAAATAATACCATATCTCTTCTAGATATTCTATCAAACACATGACAAACATGTCCAACTCCACCATATTTACAATAGATTTGTTAAAACACCAACGACTTCAAATACATTCAACATTAACAGATTCCAATATTATAAAATAACATAGGAGTAATGAGATCTTACGGAATTTGTTCATTCTTTCTCCTCCAATGTTCATAGCCAAAAACCAGAACACCATAGTTGTATAATTTCACAACAAGTAAATATCACACTATTAGTGAGGGGAAAAATAAATGAGTTAAAATAAGATAACAATTTACCTTATGCTTGAACAGAAAAACAAAAAACTGATAATTTCACCATAGCTGCATAATTTCATAACAAATAAAGATCACACTATTAGTGAAGAGATAAATGAATGAGCTAACATAAGATAACGATTTACCTTATGCTTGAAGAGAAAAACCAAAAAACAAAAAATCGATAACTTGTTTGAAGAGAGAAACTAAAAACAAAAGAGGAAAAAAAGTAAGTTATGGAGAAGAAGAATAAGAAAAATAAGTGAAATAATAAACTCAGTACTATGTATTATTGTGTAACATTTTGTTTTTGAATTTGAAAAGATCCCGCTCACTAAAACAAGTGTTAAATGTATGACCTCTTTAATAGAGCTTGCTTTAATAAACGCTTTTAAAGATAAGACATTTAACAGTGCTTATTTAAGAAGTGTTGTTAAATATATGAAGTATGATCTTTAACATCGTTTGCTTCAACAAGCGTTGTTAAAGATAACACATTTAACAACGCTTTCGTCAATAAGCGTTGTTAAAGATAATACCTTTAACAATGCTTATTGAAGAAGTGTTGTTAAATATACGAAGTATGACCTTTAACAACACTTGCTTCAATAAGCGTCGTTAAAGATAACACTTTTAACATCACTTTCTTCAATAAGTGTTGTTAATTCTCTTCCGCCTTATTTTTAACAGCGTTCAACATATAAGCACTGTTAAATGGATGTTGTTAAATATCAATTCTGGTGTAATGTTGGTCCTTGACAACGTACAAGAGACTCTTCTCCTTGCCGCTCCCATTTTCTTCAATATAAAAGTTGAAATTCACTAAAGGATTGATGGTCTTGTGCATTGTCCATGCTACAAGCACATCATGTGTATGCAACGAACGTTTTATTTATCTAACATGTCTCCTCACATAAAGTCATTCTCTTATGGAGGATACATGTTAGATATATAAAAATAAATAAAGACAAAAGCATTATCATATAAAATATGTCTACTTTGGATTTCAAAACTAAATCAAACTAAAAAGGGATCAAATCTATCTTTTTAAAAAACCAAAAAAATATATAATCTGGTTATTAATTGAAGGATTAGGTGACTTAATTTTAGGATTATGGTAAATTAATTTTTAGTATAAATTGGGGATTTCCGTTAACGAAAAAATATACTGAAAAATCTTATTTTTATTTATAACATGGATAAGTCAAGTTCTATTTTTCATAAATAAACAAAATAAATTTTTTACTTATAAAATGAGCAAACCACATCTAGAATTAAGAGATATCACCCTGGGGGCTTCTTTCCCTCAACTCATCATTCAGACGATCGCGCTGTACCACTTCTGTCCTTAATTAAAATTCTCAATCAATAAATATTTTTTTATCAAAGAACTATGTAACCTTGACTTCCTATTTAAAATAGAGATACGTATGATTAATGTTCATGTTGTAAGGCACAATAATAAAAATAAATAAATTTGTTTCTTTTAATAATTAATTAAATAATCAAATAAATTTAAAAATATAATAAAGTCATATAATTTAATGAAGGGTTTCGTTATAGTCCGTCCTTCTATAGAATAAATATAACGCATTTCAAAATGCAAATAGTGGTCCCCGCCTATAAGAAAGTAGCCGTTCAGACATGGTTGTAGTCACTTCGGCACCCATTGATTTTGCATCTTCTAATCCCCCTACTAATGCCATCCCCATCCGTACCTTCTTAGTCAAGGCACCTTTTATACATCTCACACAGATAATGTACCTCTTGTAACTGAGTCCCGAACCTGGATATCAAAATTCCAAAAACAAACATAATTGTGCTAAAAGATTTTCTACATTTTTGACCATAAATATAGTAGCGACCCTGTATAATCGAAAATCAGGGCGCGACAACTAGCGACTCTGTTGGGGACTTTTGTGAGAAAGTCCGGCCCATAATTTTTAAAATATATGACTAATTATTTTATTATTTTTTATTTGATTAATTAATTTTATAAAAAAAACAAGTTATAATTATTCATTTGCTATTAATTGTAAACTGTTTTATAACTTGTATTATGTTCTGATTGGGTTATATTTTCAATAAATAAATTGTTGGCACACACATATGTCCTACACCCAAGTATTAGTGAAACATTTTTGGATAGAAGAGACACTAGCCTCACTGGTCATGACCTTTACCGTCTCTAAGTGTTGGTGATGTGGATCACTCATATTGTTACCAATATGATTTAGCCACTCGAGCAGGGCTCTTATTTCTAACCCCATAACATTTGGGTTTCTCTTTTGAGGGAGATGCAATATGGGCACCTTATAGGTAGTCTATATCTTGCTAAGGTGTCCACTGTACCTTAGAACTCTACCCTAAGATGTTCCTCCGATTATCAAAAAAACCTTGTAGGTATACCCATTGAGAAGCTTGGGAAATATAATATGTTATATCTTATCGCATCATTTGGGACTCTTGTCCCTCAGAATAAAAAACCACATATTATTTAAAATATTTCATTCAATAACTACCCTTGAGGGAAATACCTATTCATATTGGCCCTAAGTTAGCCTGAATGGTAAAAAATAATTTCACAAAAATGTAAACATGAGTTTAATTGTAATGATGGCTAAATCATCCCCAATAGGGCCCATCGCCCCAAAAGGGATGCACTTGCACCCATATGCATACATTCATTCATACATCCTCCCATCTCATGCATAAATGTTAATTAATTTCTATTTTTTATAAATAATAGGTGATTTTTGCATTAAAAGAGACACTTTTCAAATGCATAGACTATGATGACCACTAATGATTTTATGAGCACATCAACCCCTAAAAAATTACAAAATTAGAATTGTCAATGACAATTGCGGGTTTGTTGGTTGAGCAAATTCCTAAGATACTAGATGAGGTCAAAAAGCAATTTTAGGATAATTATGGGGAGTTATTGGATATTGTTCAAGTTCAAATTCATCCCTAAGACCTGGAAGTAATGCAAGTCATGATTTAGCTCTGGAACCCCAAGCTCTGGATACTTGAGTTCCCTAACCTTGATGCGGCTCCAAACTTAGAGGAGTATGAAACCCTTCTAGATATTCCAGTGGAGAATATGTTGAAGCTATACCAGTTCATAGGGGCCAAGTGGCTAGTGAAAGCTTTATAGATAACCTTATCAGTGTGCGTCAAAAGGCTTTAGATTTAACTAAGCAAGGAAGGGTGGAGTGGTTTGAAATGGCACTTCCTTAGAAATAATATTTCCAAAATGGTAGATCAGAAGAACTAGGCCTTATTTCAGGATGCATTTGCTTTAGTCGTGTATGGGCTAATCCTTTTTCCATTCATTAGCGACATGGTGGATCCAGCATCTATAGATGTATGTAGCAAAGTCATCAGATTCAAAGTCAATCCTGTGGCTGCCATTCTAGCAGAAACTTTCTTATCCTTCTAGAAGTACTAGGAGGGTCTTCATAGGAATGTCTGCAAAGTTTGAATCTGATATTGTGTCAAGCTTCTACATGTATGGACTCTAACCCATTTCAAACATCATAGATACGGGTTAGGGTCTCTCTATTCTCTAAGAAGATTGCTCAGCACCTATGTCGAGGACATGCCACTACTAAAATGGCAGAATTTGTTTGAAGAGGTCACCCCGCGAAACTTTGCCGAGATGTGTTGTCTATATGATCATCATCAGTAAGTTATGTATTCATGTGAAGAGTTCCAAAATCTAGTGTTGATGGGGCCCAAAGGGTTATCACTTTTACACCTGTCTTGGTACTTGGTCAGCTAAAGGGTGATTTCCATATCTGATAAACAATTGGAGGGTCAAATATTTTTGGTATAAAGATGAAGGATCATCTTTAGAGATTGTTCAATTTGTAAGCAAAGCTCTCAAAGGAATCAAGTTGCCTGAGCAAAAGGAATTGGGGGAGCATAGGACTTTATATTCTAAGGAGTATAAATCATGAAGGGCT
The DNA here is from genome assembly GCF_001865875.1 of Lupinus angustifolius. Taxonomy (NCBI): domain Eukaryota; kingdom Viridiplantae; phylum Streptophyta; class Magnoliopsida; order Fabales; family Fabaceae; genus Lupinus; species Lupinus angustifolius. The sequence continues at coordinate 32,097 of NW_017725267.1, forward strand.
GATAGGATGAAGAATGTCAACAGGCCTCCACCAGTGATGCCCCAAGTCAAATGAGGTCCCACGCCAACTAAAGTCATGCTCAAAGGGAATATCAAGATACTAGAAGCTTGACTTCAAGAATCTAGGGATCAGAATGAAATGAACGACTTAGCTTTGGAAAGGTTTGGTAACAACACTTCTGAGCTCAAAGAAGAGATTAAGAGTTTGAAAAGAGACTATGTTGACATGTGCTCCAAATCCGGTAAGGTTGCCATGATGAGACAAAAAAGGGTAATGGAGGAATAAATGAGCGACCAAAGGGAAAAACTTGAGGACCAAGGATATGCTTTGAAAAATAAGGCAGGGATAGAGGAGATGACTAGAAGGGAGCTTGAGCAAGCTAGAGCTACAATCAAGGAATATCAAAGGGCTCTTGATCAATCTCATAGAAAGGGGGATGATTACAATAGGTCATTAGAGAAACTAAAGGAAGAAACCATGGTCAAGGAGACTCAACTACTGGATCAGCTGAAGGACTTGATAGAGTCCTATGATCATCTAAAGGGTAATCAACACGTCTAGGAACATAATTGCAGAAACATTTTAAATGAGTATCAAGGAGAGAGAGAGAGAGAAATGGGGAGGAAGATGTCACAACACCATTGAAGGGTTTGGAGACTTCGTAGATGGATGGTTGATAATATTTGAGGAAGCCCAACAAGAATTCCATATGTACCCAAATACAAAGATACGCTCGATGATGAGAGCACTTTTCAGTAGATGCACTTAAGTTGCCAAGAAGCTCAGACATTGGAGAATGGAAAGTAATGGGGGGGGTTAATTTTTATTTTCATTATTGAATAAAATAAGGAATGGAGGAAATCGACATACGTGATTCCCCTTCCATGATGACAATTTGCTTCATAATAATAAATGATCTTTTTTCGAATTTTTCAGGCAAGCAAAACTCATAAACAATCATTAAAGATAAAGAAATAGGAAGAAAGAAAAAAAACAAAACAAAACAAAAAAAGGTTATAAACCGTACAAAAGACAAAACCTTGGTCTACCAATATTCTAAATATTTTTGTCAACCATAAACGAGCTAAGAGACTATGCTCCTTAGTCATCAAGACAAGGGCGTTTATAGTTATGAAAAAAGGGCTTTTGATGTCGTTAGAATTAAAGATGCAGTCTTGGTCTAAAAATAGGGGGAGATTGAAAGTGCAAAGTGTCAAGTAGAGCACTATTGGATTGCCCATGTTTTGATGAAGATAATGATTTAGTGAAAGCTTGAAGACGACTCAACAAATCAACATGTTGTGGACTAAAGGATTTCATATTTAGACTAGGTTATTTAATAGAGTTATTTTTAGAAGTCTAAGATGTGTGCCTTAGTTATTGAGTCTAGGTTAGGTAAACCTAGATGCAGTTCACACAAGCCTTAAAAATAATCATATTATTTACATGATACATTCCATCTAGATCATTATGTGTTCATGCATTAATCATACATGTTACTTGTGCACCTTAGGCATAATATATTAGTAAAACATGTATAGTTGATAAGCATAACATATAGGTTTTTTACCATTTAATCATTTAGCTGAAAATGTGCTAGTTAATCGATTATGAGATGTTTTAATCGATTAACGTCTTTAAGGTTTTAACAGATAACTGAAAACCTGAAAACAATTATTCCCAACAACCCGTTAATTGATTAAATGGTACTTAATCAATTAATTGGGTCTTAGAAAGGTTTTCTATAAAAAATTGTGTTTTCAGATCATGTACCATACATCATATCATTCATTTTTAGAATTGCTAGTTGCATATTTTCGTGCTTAATTGTGTTATATAGGTAGAGTGAAATGCATTGTGAGATAGTGAGAGATAGTACCATGCTTAGGCTTTAATTGTCATCTTATTGCATGTGGTTTATATGTTAAACATTCCTATCTTTTCTTGCATGTTTCTTGTTTTTCTTTAAGATAATTTTAAGATAGAAATTTTGTGTTTATGGATTTACTTAAACTCATACATATTCATATTATCTTGTAAGTTTTGTATAGGGTTTCTAGCTGAGTTTTAATTGTAATATTTTGAGCAATATTGTGCTTTATAATACTCTGTTTTTGTACTGTTTTTGTAATAACGTAATTTGTCTCTTGGTGTCTTACCACCTCAGAGATTCAGTGAGTCTTCACCAAGACATAGAGGTGTTGAGTTTAGAATGAGTTCTTGGCTGGAGCTAGATCGTAAGAAAGGTTTTCTTAGGCGATTAGGATAGTCAAACCAAGAAAGTAGGTTCTTGGATTCAAGAAGGGAGCGTCTAAGTGTTGCATTGGAAGTTTGCATTTAACTATACATTCTATTCAATATTAGTGAAGAAAATCTCTCGAGATCAGAAGGGGAGGCCAGGATGTAGTTTGCAAGTGGACCCGCAAACAAACCAGGATAAAATTCCTTGTTGCAGGATCTTTTTATCCCTAATCTTTTTACATTTCAAGTCCTATTAATGCATGATATTAGCTGATATTTTGGATACTGTTAGGTTGCTATATCTAGTTTAATTCTGTACAAAAAAAATATGCTTTATCTGTTCTTGAACATCGGTGAGTGGTTGTGCAATAAGCCATTCTACAACTTGCTATTTTTATATGTGTTAATCGATTAAAGCAAAGTGATAATCAATTAACTGGGGCTTTTTCCAAAATAGGGCTTCTGTGCGAAAAGCAGTAATTGATAACCGCGACACCTACTCAACCCCCCCTTCTAGGTGTGTTCTGTCCACTAATACCTAACAAGTGGTATCAGAGCTAGTACGACGTGCTAGCTCAACCGCATACGCGTGATCCAAAAAGGAAATAAAATGGGTTCCACCAACCCCTTTGGCGGTGATGGCGCATCCATTACCCCTTCCCGTATTCAGTGGCGAAGGATACGCCTATTGGAAAGTCCGGATGAAAATATTCATTGAAGCCATTGACTCGGACATTTGGGAATCTGTAGTCAACGAGCCTTTCGTCCCAATGCATCTAGTGGAAAATGAACCGAAAGAAAAACCCAAGAATTTATGGACCGATGATGAACGTAAAAAGGTTCAATACAACCTACGTGCTAAAAACATCATCACATCGACCTTGTCATATGATGAATTCTTTCGGGTTTCGTAGTGTGAAAATGCCAAGGAAATGTGGGATACTTTACAAGTGACTCACGAAGGCACTAGCGAAATCAAGCGTGCCAGGATGAATGCCCTGACATACGAGTACGAGTTGTTTCATATATAGTCGAGTGAATCTATCTGCCACATGCAAAAGTGATTCACACATATAGTAAACCATTTAGTTGATGTAGATAAATCTTTCACCAAAGGAGAACTAACTAATAAAGTTTTACGTTCTCTTAACAGGAGATGGCTACACTATTTGGAAACTTTCAAGAGCACATGATAGAACTTGGGCACTTGACGTTGCATGAGGAATCAGACCACAAGAAGAAAGGCATATCTCTTAAAGTAACAACGTCTCAACCTACTGAAGAGAAAGAAGATGTTGAGTCTGATTGAAATATTGATGATGAAATGTTGAGCCTTCTCATAAGAAAATTTGGGAAATTCTAAAAGAAACGAGTCTTTAAACGTTTTCAGAAGAAAGAAGCGCAAGAATCAACTCGAAAAGGCAAAGGTAATAAAGAGCGCTTCACTTGCCACGTGTGTGGTATGCTAGGACACATGAGATTTCAATGTCCTACTTCCTCAAGAAAGTTGATTCGGAGAAGTGTACTCCTCGAGACTTCAAGTCAAAGAAGGCCTACATTGTCTGGGACGTACCATTGAAGGATACGATATCAAGCACCTCAGATGAAGAGGAGACCGCCAAGATATGCCTAATGACTAGAACAAATGAAGCTTGCGACTCATATTGAAAGGAGGTAAATAATGAGGTATACTCTAACACCTCATCTTCTTCTTCTTCTAATGATTCACCTCCTTATGAGGATTTATATAATGCTTATGTCGAATTGCATGAACAATTAAAGAAATTAGCTAGGATTAGTTGTGATAGAAAATGAGAAATCCTTCTAAATGAACAGAAAATAGTCCTATTACAGATGGAATTAGATGAGCTGAAACTAGAGAATGAAACTTTTGATCTAATATTTTCTTGTAATACATGCAATTTCTCAAATGATAAATTGTGTCAATCAACTGCCTGTGAGTCTTGCGAGACTTTGAAAAATGAGAATTTGAAACTTAATGAAAAACTCGCAAAACTCATAGAGAATCAGAACCAATTAGACACTATGCTTAGTCAAACTAGAAATGTTGGTGACCATACTGGATTAGGGCAAATTAATTTTTTATCATTTGAGAAATTGTTATATCATTTATCATTTGAGAAATTGCATAGTCAATCAATTGCTCAATTGCTATATCAGCAAGTATGATATATCGAGTGTTGTACATGCTTGGATGAAAAGGGAGATAACTCCCTGGTTACTAACAGAAAAAAGTCCCAATATAAATTGGGTACCTGAAAGAAGCAAGTGATCTATTTTACAAGTATGTCTACGAGCACACGGGCAACATTGGTATCTTGATAGTGGGTGTTCGAGGCATATGACTGGTTATAGATCAAAATTCCTAGATCTATCATTGAAGGAAAAAGGTTTTGCCACATATGGGGACAACAACAAAGGAAATATACTTGGCACCAGAACAATTGGCAACTCAACTCAGGCAGTGATCGAGAATGTACTATACGTTGAAGGCCTAGAGCATAATATATTGAGTATTAGCTAACTCTGCGACAAAGGTGCTTTAGAAGAAGCATACTCTAAGGACATATACCAGGACAAAGAAGAAGAAGTAGAGCAAATTGTCCAAGATGAGCATCAGGACTTGCCGGTCGCATGGAAGACCAAGAAAGATCATCCACTTGACAAAGTTATAGGTGATATCTCTATGGGAGTGGTAACCCGTAGTTCTTTATGTAATTATTGTAACTTTGTTGCTTTCGTATCTCAAATCGATCCAAAGACCATCAATGAGGCCATTAAGGATGTTTACTAGGATAACTATGCCAGAAGAGCTAAACCAGTTCGAGCGCAATAATGTGCGGGACTTGGTCCCTAAGCCAAAATATCATCCAGTAATTGGTACTAGATGGGTCGTCTATAACAAACTAGATGAAACTGGCTTGATCATAAGAAATAAGGCACACTTAGTGGCCAAAGGCTACAACCAGGAGGAAGGCATCGATTATGATGAGACCTACGCTCCTTTAGCCAGATGAGAGGCCATTAGGATGCTTCTATCCTTCGCATCGATCATGACCTTTAAGCTCTTTCAAATGGATGTTAAGAGCGCCTTTTTGAATGGTTACATTCAAGAGGAGGTGTATGTTGATCAACCTCCCGGCTTTGATAATTTTAAATTTCCAAACCATGTGTATAAACTCAAGAACGCTCTCTACGACCTGAAACAGGTTCCTACGCTCTCTACTTGTGTTTCATAAGAGCTTCAAGAGCATCAACAAATCAACATGCTTAAGCCTCAAGATTGGTATTAGACTTAGACTAGAGATTAGTTTAGGTTGAGTCTAAGGCTTAGGTAAACTCAATGCATGTCTCATATACATAATTCATTAAAACATTTTATTTTGAGATATGTCATTCATAATATGTTCATGCATCATATATATACGTGTTATCTGTGCATCCTAGGCATAAACTTAGTGTTGAACATGTATAAGTTAAGTGCATAACGTATTTGAGTAGTGCAATTTAAAAATACACTTAGAAATATGCAGTTAATCGATTAAGGTAAGTTTTAATCGATTAACATTACTTTTTGAAAAGCAGTTGGAACAGAAAACTTTGAAAATAGAATCAGTTACAATTTTGTATCTCGTTAATCGATTAACCAACGATTTAATCGATTAACTGGGCTGCAGAATGGTTTCTTTATAAGCTGCGTTTTTAGAACTCAAGCCATAACTTGCATGTTAGATTTTAAGAGAGTTAGAGCATATTTTCGTGTTAATTGCTGCATCTACATGAAATTGNTGTTAGATTTTAAGAGAGTTAGAACATATTTTCGTGTTAATTGCTGCATCTATATGACATTGCATTTGTGAGATTAGAAAAGAGAGAATTCTGTGCTATAGGATTGAGAGGCATTACATGTTTAATTTCTCATCATTTCATCTCACATGTTCATGCATTTCTTGATGTTTTTGGAAAGATTTCATATTCTGTAAAATCTGTTTTAGAACTCATGCATTATCATTTTATATGAGACTTGTGTTAGACTTTTAGAGTAATGTCTTAATTGTTTTAATTTGAGCATTGTAAGTGCTTTAGATTACTCTATATTTTGTGTTGCAAAAGAGTTGTAATATTGGGAATCTCTAGGTTTCTTACCACCAACGAGATTGAGTTGTGTCTTCATTAGCTTAGAGATCTTGATAGAAAG
>NW_017725268.1:0-359 GCF_001865875.1 Lupinus angustifolius
TAGTTTTCAAGTGGACCCGCAAACGAACCAGGATAAAAACCTTGCTGCAGGCTTTTTCTTTCCCTACTCTCTTTATTGCTTTAATCGATTACTTTGTATAGTTGTATTAATTGTAATAATCTGTTTCTATACTGTACTGTTGTAACTCTGATATATCTCTTAGCTTTGTATATTTTCTTCGATCTCAGTTGATTGTCGTGCAAGAAATTGAATCTGTTTGTGCTATCTGAGCTGTTTTAATCGATTAAATTGCCTGCGTTAATCGATTATTCTTTCTGTGTTAATCGATTAAACTGGGGGAATTTCAACATTATATGTTGTTTGCGAAAAGCGGATACTTTGACCGCTACCCCTATTCA
>NW_017725269.1:0-15000 GCF_001865875.1 Lupinus angustifolius
CTTCTAGGTGTATTTTAGCCACTAATACCTAACAAAATGTAAAGAAGCTTCTACACCTATGGCATCCGCTTGCTATCTAGACAAAGACGAAAAGGGAAAAACTAAGGAGGTAACCAAGTATCGAGGGATCATCAGCTCTTTATTATATTTGACTACGAGCTGCCTGGATATCATGCTTAGTGTTTGCATTTGTGGTAGATTTCAAGCATTACCTAAAGATTCACACTATAGTGCTGTTAAACGTGTCATGAGATAATTAAAAGGAACAATAAATATAGGATTATGGTATCCTAGGGATGCCTCATTATCCTTGGTAGGGTACTCTGATTCCGATTTTTCTGGATGTAAGTTGGATCAGAAGAGCACTAGTGGGACTTGTCACGTACTAGGAAGTTCCTTAGTAGCATGGCACGATAAAAAGCAAGCTTGTGTGGCTTTGTCCACAACCAAAGCAGAATATATTGTCGCCGGTGTGTGTTGTGCTCAAATCCTATGGATGAAACAACAACTTAATGACTTTGGTCTTAATCTAGAAAAGATTCCTATTAAATGTGATAATACTAGTGCCATAAACCTATCCAAGAATTCCTTTTTGCATTCGTGAACCAAGCATATAGAAATTAGGCATCACTTCTTATGTGATCATGTTCAAAAAGGCGATTGTGTGCTTGAATTTGTTGAAACTACTAAGCAATTAGCATATATTTTCACCCAGCCCCTCTCACGAGTTACTTTCCATGTTCTTCAAAGAGAACTTGGAATCCTTGATGAAAAATATCTTCATTAAATCGTCTAACTGTTTGTTATTTGCTTCGCATGTTGAATGCCTTATATGCTTCAAAATGAATACTTGTTGAATGCATTCTATTCCTAACATGATTCATGATCTAGTATAATAAGCTCTATATATATATGTGTGTTTGCTTAAAATTGTTAAATATAGGTTAGAAATCTTTGCATGCTTCTAAAACTCAAAAAACTACTTGATTTTACAAATCTATTGACTGTTAATCGATTAACCATGAGTCTTAATCGATTAGAATAATTTCCATTAGCTAAAACATTATTTTCTAAGAACTTTAATCGATTAACGTTCCATCTTAATTGATTACCTGGGCTTCTTTTTCTGAAAATCTGGAATTTTGACTATGATTAATCGATTAAGTGCAGCATTTAATCGATTAACGACAACAGATAAAGTAGAAACAACAACATTTTTGGCACTTTTTCAAAACCTCTCTATCCCCTTTTCTCTCTAAATCTCATAGATAACAACATAAACTCAATTTTTAGCTTAAACGAAGATTAAACTTCACCCTCTACCCAAATTGCACTACATTTAACCCCAATTTCTCTCAAATTTTTCCAAAAACCCGTTTCCCCCCAATTCCAAACCCTAAGTTTAGGTTCCTTCCAAAATCCTCCTACACCTCTCAATTCTATCGATTTTACTATCAAAATGGAAAGAGGTCGTTCAAAAAGGATTAAGGCAACAACACAACACGCACGAAGGGCTCCGATTGCTTCATCTTCGAATCCAAGTGTGAGGCAAGACCGTGGAGACCCCTACTACTTTCTCATTTTCAGGAGACTCGGTTGTCGAAATTTCAAGGTAGGAAACCAACATATATCAGGTATGCCGACTTAACCTGGATGGCGGAACAAAATTTTGAATTTCCGCAAGGCATGCAAGCTCAAGGAGCTGTCACTTTTCTGGAATTAAAGGGAAATGTATACCCTGCTCTTATTAGGGAATTCTATGCCAATTTTAGATATAAGGATGGAAAGTATTGGTCTATGGCTTCTAGGAATTTATTTGAGTTGAGTGAGGAAATTTTTATGAATGTGGGTGGTTTATCTACCAATAGTGCTAACATTGGTGATTGTGATTGGGTTAAGAATTCATTTGATATTGTTGAGGTTTACAATTCATGTTTGAGAGGTCCCCATCTATATGTCCAAGGAGAATTAACAAAAGCTGGATCATTGTCTGTGGAGAATAGGTTGTTGCACTATCTGATAGCTTACATTTTGGTTCAAAGGAACACAAATCATGCACAACCCACCGTAAATGATTTGAGGTTCATTGATGTTGTCAAGGAAAATGTTATGATAAATTGCCCTGAGGAGATCCTTAAGGTCATGTATAGTGTGTCTACTTCGTAATCCAAGCTGCTACCCTATAGTATCTTCATTTTGAGGGTCATTGATTATCTACATATTGATGTGTCTAACACCATTATCATGGAGTCTACTAATAAAGGATCACCTTGTTGGTGAGAGCTTGATCCATAAGATGGGTATTTACAAGTATGGAAATACTTAGCAATACCAAGAGGACTACACTACTATGGATCTAGACTTATCTGGAGATGATGATCAGGCAGGAACGGATGAGAAGAATGTAGGAAATCAGGGAGAGATTGTTGAGAACGCACCACAGTAACCTTCCTTTGGATTAGCTCATTTGGATGTTATGGAGCAAAGGCTAAATAACAGAATGGATCTACATTTTCAGTCTTTGAAGGATTCTTACCATACTGACTTGGAGCAATTTGAGGAATGTCAGGTTGCTTACATTGATAACCACTATCAGTCCTTGGGGAGCTTTGTTCAAACCACTGCTAAGGCACAAAATGATAGGTTTTGTGCAGAATTTGAAAAGCTGAGAATTCTCATCAAGGGAGATAGTAGTCTGACAATTCTTGATGACAGAAACCTTCCTATGTATCCTTAGTTAGAAGAGACCCTAGGTTTCCTTAGGTTTATTTCTTCTATTGGATAATTTCAGGATAGTGTTGCTTTTTTCTCTTGAGACATATTTTCCCTTTGCTCTTATTGGGTTGTAATAGTTACTATCTACTATTGCTGCACTTTCATCACTTAATATGCATGATATTGAATTTTAATCGTTAGTGGGTTTGTTTCAAATTGCTTATATCATATGCTTATCTATGTCATATATAGTATGAATGTGTGTTTAATGGTTCTTAACCATGATTGGTTATATGCATCTATCTGGTATGATTAAGTCTGTTGTTTACATGCTATTATATCAATGCTTGATCATTCTATGCTTAACTAGTTATTGTATAACCATCTATGCCATTAAAACTGTTCATTTACTATGTTTTGTCCATTTAATCGATTAACACATGCATTTAATCGATTAAGTGTTGTTAACAATAGCACTTGTTCAAGCTTCCTTCAACTGGTTGATTAGTTAAATTCCAAAAATTGATTAATTGATTACATTTTTGATATCAGTACATAACTCTTCTTACTTTGACTATTTTTGTTGGTTTATCTTTTTGATAATGTCAAAAGGGGGAGAAAGGTTGCTTTGTTGTTTGATGTGTTTGCAAGTTGTAAAATAGTGAAATTCAGCTTCTGTTTTGTTTTCGCTACCTACTTACATTAAGGGGGAGCAATGCTCTTTAACATTGAAATTAACAACAATGCATTCTATAACTATCATCAAGCTATGCATCAACACAATATTTAGAGTGGAGTTTGTCATCATCAAATAGGGGGAGATTGAAAGTGCAAAGTGTCAAGTAGAGCACTATTGGATTGCCCATGTTTTGATGAAGATAAGGATTTAGTGAAAGCTTTAAGATGACTCAACAAATCAACATGCCATGGACTCAAGGGTTTCATATGTAGACTAGGTTCTTTAATAGAGTTATTTTTAGAAGTCTAAGATGTGTGCCTTAAATATTGAGTCTAGGTTAGGTAAACTTAGATGCATATCTCACAAGCCTTAAAAATAATCATCTTATTTACATGAGAAATTCCATCTAGATCATTATGTATTCATGCATTAATCATACATGTTTTTGTGCATCTTAGGCCCAATATATTGGTAAAACATGTATAGTTGATAAACACAACATATAGGTTGTTTACCATTTAATCATTTAGCTAAAAATGTGTCAGTTAACCGATTAATAGATGTTTTAATCGATAAACGTGATTATGGTTTTAACAAATAACTAAAAACCTGAAGACAATTATTCCCAAAAACCTGTTAATCATTAAATGGGTACTTAATCGATTAACTGGGTCTGAGAAAGGTTTTCTATAAAAATTGTTTTTCCAAATCATGTACCATACATCATATCATTTATTTTTAGAATTGCTAGTTGCATACTTCCGTGCTTAATTGTGTCATATAGGCATAGTAAAATGCATTGTGAGATAGTGAGAGATAGTACCACGCTTAGGCTTTAATTGTCATCTTATTGCATGTGGTTTATGTGTTAAACATTCATATCTTTTCTTGCATGTTTCTTGCATTTCTTCAAGAGAATTTTAGGGTAGAAATTCTGTGTTTATGCATTTACTTAAACTCATACATATTCATATTATCTTGTGAGTTTTGTATAGGGTTTCTAGCTGAGTTTTAATTGTAATAATTTGAGCAACATTGTGCTTTATAATAAGAGAATTTTTCTCTTGGTGACTTATCACCAAAGAGATTCAGTGAGTCTTCACCAAGACTTACAAGTCTTGAGTTTAGAACGAGTTCTTGGCTAGGGCTAGATCGTAAGAAAGGTTTTCTTAGGCGATTAGGATAGCCAAACCACGAAAGTGGGTTCTTGGATTCAAGAAGGGAGCGTCTAAGTGTTGTATTAGAAGTTTGTATGTAACTATACATTCTATTCATTATTAGTGAAGAAAATCTCCCGAGATTAGAAGGGGATGCCTACATGTAGTTTGCAATTGGACCCACAAACGAACCAACATAAAATTCCTTGTTGCAGGCTTTTTCTATCCCTAACCTATTTACATTTCAAGTCATATTATTGCATGATATTAGCTGATATTTTGGATATTGTTAGGTTGTTGTATCTAGTTTAATTATGTACAAAAATATATGTTTTATCTGTTCTTGAACATCGGTGAATGGTTGTGCAATAAGCCATTCTGCAACTTGTTAATTTTCTGTGTGTTAATCGATTAAAGCAGAGTGTTAATCGATTAACTACGGCTTTTCCAAAATAGGGCTTCGGTGGGAAAAACTGTAATTGATAACCGCAACACCTATTCAACCCCCCTTCTAGATGTGTTATGTCCACTAATACCTCTGAAATATTATTCTAAAGATTGTCATCAACCACAGTTGAGCTCATGGACTACGCTCCTTAGTTCCTAAATGTGAGAGTCATACATATTAAAAATGCAAAAAGGGTCTCTCATATAAATTCATTATTGCTTACAACCATTTTGAAAACATTGCATTCATCCCTTCATCGGGTCAGCATTGATTCACAACACCCTTACTTTAGCGACTTCGCGCTAAGCAAATGGTCGAATCTTCGGACACCAACCAAGATAATAGAACTGAGTTAGTTGATTTGAATGAGCAAATGGAAGAAATGTTCAAGATTTTGTGGGCTATCGAGAGGAACGCCCAAGCTGCTGCCACCAGGCTACATGATCATCTACAACATCCTCCAGGCTTCAGAAATCCCAGTCAGGGAACTCGTACTTATCAGCACCAAGAAAGCCATAATGGAGCAACCCTCCATAACAACATGAGACAACATGCTACACCATTAGACCTGAGTGAAGATCCTTATTACGATCCTCCTCAAAGGGCCGTTAGAACCCGTACAAATGCCAATGATCCACTGAATGGGACATACAATCATGTTGCAACCCAAATGACTCCTCTTGGTAGTAATGCACCGAATCTGGCAAAAGAGGAGGAAAAATGGAGCTCAATTGAAGAAAGTTTGAATGCCATTGAGGGGGATAACTATCCAGATCTCAAAAATGCTTTTGATATTTGCTTAGTGCCAGATGTGGTGCTTCACCCCAAGTTTAAGGTGCCCGAGTTTGAAAAGAATAATGGGACTACTTGTCCCAAATTCCACCTACACATGTACCATAGAAAATGTCAGCGTACCATGGGAATAACAAACTCTTGATTCACTACTTTCGAGATAGCTAGGTGGGAGTAGCTATGAGTTGGTACATTCGGATGGAGAAAACATAAATCAAGACTTTCCTGGATCAGTCTAATGCTTTTGTCAAGCAGTATAGGTACAATGATGATGCTGCACCTGATAGGTCCCAATTACAAAACATGTCTAAGAAGCCAGTAGAAAGTCTTCGTGAGTATGTCTAGAGGTGGAGAGGACTAACATCTCAAATCCTTCCACGATTAGAGGAAGAAGAGCAACTATCGATCTTTATCGATACCCTACAATATCCATACTACAAACAGCTCATAGGGAATGTGACATCTAATTCCAATGCTTCATGAAGAAGAAAGATTTGGATGCTCATTTCATTGTTGCCGAGTCCAGGAGGGTCCAACCCAGAAACAACAATAATTATTCTGCGCCCTCTCGGTTTGCACAAGGCCAAACATAAAACCAAACACAAAACCCACAAAACCACAACAAAAATACCACATATCCAAATAACAATACATACCAAACCAGACAAGGACATACACAATACTTGAGAAACAACAATTACAATCAACAAGAGAGGAGAACACATGTGTTTGACCAGATCCCAATGACACACCTAGACCTTTTCGCCTATCTACAAAGGCAGGGAATGATAACACCCATCCCAGGAAAATACTTGAGAATCCTGGACTATGTCACAATGAGAATGTCACATGCGCTTATCATTCTAGAGTGGCATGACATCTACTAGAAAACTGCAGGGCGTCCAAGTTCAGGGTCCAGGACCTTATTCATGCCCAATACATAGATTTTAGAGAGGTCACACCCAATATAATTGGAAATCCTCTACCTAACCATGGAGATTAGAGGGTGAATTCTATAGAGGAGAAGGACGAGGTTATGATTGTTGACAAAGTTGATGACGTGAAGATGCCCATAGGGTTAACCTTACGAGAGATGTGCAAGCAAGTTTTAGTAGAAGTTCTTATCCAAGAGACAAATGATAATCGTAGGAAGACTTGTGAGATGCACGACCATGTTGGCCATAGTTTGGAGGAATTGAGGAGTTCAAATTTCTTCTACAAAGAATGTTGGACTTAAAAACTGATCGCTATTTGAGGAAAGTCCTAATGCCATGGAGTTAATGTCATAAAAAGGAATCCAAAGGAGTTACCAGTGTTCATACGCGAGTATGAACCCATGGTAAATCCTCCTAAGGGTGTTCAGACGTACTTTTCCCAAAGGCAATGGGAACCCTTCATTCGACATATGGAACTATAATAATAGGAGGAGTAGGTCCGTTCCCTTATGAATCGGACAAAGTACTTCCTTGGAGGTATGAAGGAGAGAACAAAAAAACAGATCTTGTAGTGGTCATGAATATTGTTGGAAGTACTACAATCACAAGAAGTGGATGTATATAAGTTCCGCCAGAGATAGAGAGAGGTCCATTAGGGGCTTCTAAAAGCAAAGAAAAAACATCTGATTATGTAGAGGAGGAAGTTAATGTGGGGCTACCTGAGGGAGTGTCTAGTGAGAAAGTTTACGAGTTCCTCAAGTTCATAAAACAAAGTGAGTACATGGTAGTGGATCAATTGAATAAAACTCCAACAAGGATATCGTTGTTGCCATTATTGATGAGATCTGAGGCTCACAGAAATTTTATGTTGAATGTGTTCAACCAAGCTCATGTCAACCACGACACATCCACTGACAAGTTAGGGGGAATAGTCAATAACATTGTGGTCGATATTTATATCTTCTTTTGTGACCAAGAGATACCTTCTAAAGGTGTTGGGCATGTTCATCCCCTACATATCTCAGTGATGTGTAATGGTTGTGTAATCAAGAATGTAATCTTAGACAATGGGTCATCCTAAATGTAATGACTAAGAAGACATTCTCCAGATTGTTGGTAGATGCATCCCAATTGAGGGCTAGCTTAATGATCGTTAAGGGTTTCAATTGCTCTCATAGAGATGTGATCGGAGAGATGGAATTACCCATCAAAATTTGACCATGCACATTCAACATATTATTTCATGTGATGGACATTATTTCGACATATAGCTGCTTGTTGAGGCACCCTTGGATTCACTCATTAGGAGTGATACCATCCACCTTGCACCAGAAGGTGAAGTTCATTGTGAATGGAAGGCTGATAACAATTTTGAGGGATGACGATCTAGTGGTGTCTCTACCTTTTGACACACCTTACATAGATATAACTGAAGAGGCATTGGAAACATCATTCCAAGGCCTTGAGATTGCTAACACCACATTTGTGCTCGAAGGAGCGCCATTGCTGAAACTATATCCATCCTATGCTTCACTCCTGGTGACAAAAGTGATGATCCGCGAGTGATATCAGTCGGGGAGAAAGTTAGGAAAATATGGACAGAGACATGAAGACATCATAACACTCAAAGGTAATAAAGAACGATATGGCTTGGGATATCGACCTACTCGTGAAGATAGACTCCTAACCATTGAAGAAAAGAAGAGTAGGTGTCTAGCTCGACTGGGGCAGCTTGGATGGGAGTGTAAGACAAAGTTTCTAAAACCCCACATCAACTAAAGCTTTGTTAGTGGTGGAATCAAGTTCTCAGAAATGGTGGCCATAGTGAAAGATGAAGGAGCAAAGAAAGAGCATGGGTTTGTGTGCATGTGTCCCACAGGCACCTGCTTGAATAATTGGATTGAAGAACCGTATGCATCAATTACTTGAGAACCAACGTAATGACAATGTGAAATCTTTTAACCTGGCCCGAGGCTATTAGATGTTTTTTTTTTTTTTTGCTTTCAATAATAAAGGCCCACTTGTTTTAGTTATTTTCATTCAATTATAAAGATCAATCTTTTTTTTCAACTATCTCCATCTAGTTCTTTTGTATTTTTATTTTTTGCATGCCAAAGTAAAATAAAGTCAAAATAAAATCGATAAATAGAGATAAAAGCCAAATAAAAGGGGAGATGACTCTGTCATCCACATGTGCAGATCCCATAGCAATTCGAGAATAGGGGTCATGTTGGTAAGCCCTCGTTTTCCCCTAACCAACCCATCAACTAGATAGAGGATGACAGTGATGATGATGAATGGGAGGCACGCCCAAAACTACTCAGATTAGTGGAGAAGGAAGCTATAGAAATCGAACCTCACCAAGAGCATGTCGATCTTGTACACCTAGGGTCTGTAGAGGATAAGAAGGAGGTGAAAGTAGGCACCATAATGAATGTTAAGGAATGAGAGCAGGTAGTCCAACTCTTGCACGAATTCAAATATTGTCTTTGCCTGGTGATACGATGAGATGTCGGGGCTAGATCAAAGTATAATAGAACATAAATTGTCCCTAATACCTAATTCTAGATTGGTGAAACAGAAACTATGAAGGATCAAACCAGAGATCTCCTTAACGTTCAAGGAGTAAGTGGAAAAGTGGCTAACAACCGGATTCGTTAAAGTTGTTGAGTATCCAGATTGGGTAGCCAGCATGGTGGTTGTGCCAAATAAAGAGGAAAACTGTGAATATATGTTGACTATAGAGACCTCAACAAAGCAAGCCCGAAGGATGATTTTCCAGTGCCACATATAAATGTTCTGGTTGATAGTACTGTTGACCATTGCCTCTTCTCATTTATGGATGGGTATTCAATGTATCATCAAATCAAAATGGCACCCGAGATCGTGAATAAAACTACATTCATCACTCCATGGGGTACCTTTTGTTACCAGGTCATGTCGTTCGAATTAAATAATGTTATGGCTACATATCAAAGAGCCATGGTAGCTCTTTTCCATGACATGATGCACAAGGAAATAGAGATCTACGTGGACGATATCATTTGTAAGTCCAAAACTGAGGGAGAGCATGTTGAAAACTTGAGGAAGCTATTTGAAAGACTACGAAAGTACCAACTCAAGTTGAATCCAACCAAGTGCAGCTTTAGAGTGAAATTGGGTCGAGTCCTGGGTTTCATTGTCAGCTAGAAAGGTATCGAGGTAGATCCAGAGAAGGTGATGGCCATTATGGAAATGCTAACACCTCGAATAGAGAAGGAATTCAAAGGATTCTTGGGGAGATTGAACTACATTTTGAAGTTCATCTTACAACTAACATCCACATGTGAACCAATATTCATGCTCTTAAGGAAGAACCAGTCAAAGAAGTGGAATGATAACTATCAGTTAGCATTCAAAAAGATAAAGCAATATTTGACAGAGCCTCCAGTGTTGATGCCTCCAGTTCCAGGGCAACCTTTGATCCTTTACCTCACTCTGCTTGATGATTCCATGAGTTGTGTCTTGGGACAACGTAATGAGCATAGGAGGAAGGAGCAAACCATCTACTATTTGAGCAAGAAATTCACGGCTTGAACATACATGTTGTGCCTTGATTTGGGCTTACCGTCGTCTGAGGCAATACATGTAGAGTCATACTACTTGGTTAGTTTCGAAAATGGATTTCATCAAGTATATTTTCGAGAAACCTATACTAATAGGAAGAATTTCTAGATGGCAAGTGTTATTATACGAATATGACATGGTGTATGTTACATAGAAGGCTATAAAAGGGAGTGTCATTGCCGACTATTTAGTTAACCAACCTATAGACAACCTGGGGCATATGAAGTATGAGTTTGCAAATGAGAACATCATGGTCTTATCCACTGAGTCCAGAGAAGAAGAGAAATGGACTTTAGTAGTCTTTGATGGGGCCTCCAATTCGCTTGGACATGGAGTAGGTGTTGTGCTGGTGTCTCTAGTGGGGAAGTTCCTTCCTTTCACTGCTAGGCTATGCTTCAACTGCACCAACAATGTGACGGAGTATGAAGTATGCGCTTTGGGATTAAAAGCGGCTATTGAGGGAGAGTGGGAAACCCGTGACAACAACTTAGTTCCTTATAGAGATTACATTCAGAAATTAGTTGACTAGTTCGATCTAGTGGATTTCTATCACATCACTAGAAAGGACAACAGGTTGGTAGATGCACTAGCAACCCTATCTTCAATGTTCCATATTGGTGGAGACAACATACTTCTGTTCCAAATAGGAGAAATGAACTCGCTTATTGCCACGTAATTGAAGAAGAGTCTGACGGAAAAGCATGGTACCATGGTATACGAGAATACTTAAAAATTCATAAGTATCCCCCAAATGCTTTAGAGAATGACAAGAGGACACTCAGGAAACTAACTATGAATTTCTTTTTTAGCCGAGACGTCGTTTACAAGAGGAATCATGATATGATACTCCATTAGTGCCTAGAAGCCAAGGGAACTCATAAAATGGTGGAAGAGGTACGTGAGGAAACTTTTGGAACCCATGCGAATGGGCATGCAATGGCCAAGAAGATCATGAGAGCTGACTGTTTCTGGTTAACAATGGAGACAGACTTCAGCAACTATGTGCAGAAATACCACAAGTGCCAAATATAAGTCGACAACATCAATGCACCCCAAACCCCTTGAATGTCTTAACTTCACCTTGGCCATTTTCTATGTGGGGAATGAACGTCATTGAACCTATAGACCCTAAAGCTTCTAATGGACATCGAATCATTTTAGTTGCTGTAGATTCTAATGGACCTATAGAGCCTAACTTCACTTAAAATCTATTGTTGGGAAGATTTTTTCAACATGCATGACCCAATTTTACATTATTTTTCATTGGTCAGAAGGTATATATTTATATTAGTAATATATGTAAATGTTTAATTAACAATATTTATTCAAATATATTTAATAACAATAATTAATAATAGGTGGTCACAATATTTAATCACGATCAATATTTCTAGATATGCTATTAATATTATACGCGTAATGTTAGACTGTCTACGCGTCGATTAGGTATATTATTTTTCCTTAGCGTGCTGCAATTAGTAATACTTTTCGTTAGCCACATATATAGTAACATTCTGTACAATAAATAAGAGATAGGAGCATTCGGTGGAACCGGTGAACTACACTTGCTTCTGGATAGATGTGTGGGACAGAGGGCTCGTGGTACCTGCTGCCCACCCTTCCTCCTCTGCTTTGAGAACCGTGTGAACGGAGAGTGGGCAGAAGGGAAGGAGGTCCTCATACGGAGTCGCACACTGACTTGAGCAGTGCGGAAGACTGGGGAATGGGTTGAGTAAACTCCCCTGGGGCCGGAAAAATAACAGACGAAGCTTTACTTAGATAGGGCTTTGATTGGTCTTTTTTTTTTTCTTAGTGATTGGAAAGGAGGGCGCCTGGGTATGAAGGGCTAAATAGCGCCAGTGATAATAAGTAATTTTGATAGTAAGTAGTTTTTATAATTATAAGTCAAGTCAATAATAATAAGAATCGAACTGGAGGAGCGAAAAGCCAGGATGGCTTGGTAAGCAAGCGACCTGTTATGTAGGCGCCAACTCCCATTTCTTTCTCTTCTTTCTTTTTTAATGACAGTTCATCAAAACAATTGCTAGATAGAGCACGCGACGCACATAGTCTTAAGTTCAAGAGCGGGTTGTCTCCTCTTCAACATTTCTACTACTTCCTTGCCTCCCCTTTTCAGAGATCTCCTTGTTCTCTTCCCGGATTTTCCTCTATACTTTCGCCGCCTTCTTCATAATCTTGTTCCATCCTCATCAATGAGAGAAGGTGATCCCTCTCAATCGACGGTTCTGGCTACAGACTTTTATCAATCAGCAATGCTATTGATCAACCCCCTTTCTCTGCATTCCAGTTGCAGGCTCCCCTTTTCCTTTATTTCTCTCTCTGTTGGACCGAGTGCTTTCCCTAAGAGAGAGAATGTTCTAAGTCCCAGTAATAGAATGGGAGACCTTTCTTTCCACTCCTCTATCTAATGCTTTTACTTCGAGTGCTGGGACTGCCCCATCCCTTTAAGTAAGCTCCTTGCCTGGCTGACTACGAACTGCCTTCTTCCTGCCTGAGGTCGGTCAGGCCCTTGCATGCGTGGAAGTGAAAGGAAAGTGATTGATTGAAGAGTGGGAGTTCCTGCTTTCAGTTCAAGGGAAGTTATTTTCTAATCGATTGGCTCGTGGATCTTTGACTTAATAGTGGGACGGACCTCTGATCCCTCTGGCCTTTAGCTCCTCCTTCTACCCTTCCTGGGCTTAACCCGGCCTTCCAAGGAAGAGCTCGTGCCTCTTTCTGACTTGGTTGCTTATTCCCTTGGATGTCTTTCCCAAAGCCTAGTTCAGTTATTGGATAATCAAGAAAGCTCAGTGGAGAACTCAAGCTATTAGTCCATCCTATCCCGATGCTGCTCCGCTCCACTCCTTCTAGTCGAGTTGCTTGCAGCTCCAGGCCTCTTGTTGGGCGGGACTCCTCCTATATCCTATAAATAAACTTTTCTCCTGGGCTTTTCCCTTTCTCAATGGGAGGAATTGCCCCTTTTATTTCCCTCTCCCGTGGTTGTCCTTCCTTACCTAAAGGCTGCTCTTCTTCCGCGCCCTTACATGCGTGGAAGCTTAAACAGGGCTTGAAGGCAGAAAGTACAGAACTCTCAGGCTGGAAAAGGGAAGTGCTTCCCCGATTCAATTAAGGAATCTCATCTCTCTTCCAATAGAACAGGAAGTCTCAAGTCAGTAGCTTGTCCTTCTCGTGCTCTTCCAATCGCATGAGATGCAGCAACCCATTACGTTCAATCAGCCCCTGGCTTCTGTTGAATGAATAGAGGGTTCAGGTGAAGCAGGGGAGTCTATTGCTCTCTTTGTCAAAGCTATCAGACGCTAAGCCAATCTTCCTTTTTTGAGCTACCTCTTTGTCTCGAGAGGGGGAGAAGAAAGATATGACAGCCAAAGCTGAATGCTCACTTATTCACTAGATTCCAAAGCATGCCAAACCTAAATGCCATTAGCTGAATGCGTACTTCATGCCAAGCAAGCTTTCATTTAGTGAACGCTTTCAAGCCCAGTTGAAGATTTCCGAGCATTGCACTTAGTCAGTCCAGCTTGCAGCTGATTCAGCTACTTTGCCTTCCTACTAAAAAGAAAGAACTCCATCCTTTCCCGAAAAAAACTCCTACTCCTACCTTCGTACTACAAGCCAGCCTTTTACTCGAACTCCCGTTACCGCTGTCCCTATTGGCCTGTCTCCATTCCTTCGCCTTCTCCAGGATTTGACCCTTCGCTTTCCACTGAGCTGAGGTAATCCCTGAAGCCCCTCTGCTTGCAGTGGCAGTTGCCAGCGAGTAAGACAGTGAAAGCTATGGCTAGGGATTTTCTGCTTGACAAGGAGAGGAATCGTTTTGGACTTTAGCTTCTCCCTGGTATAGAATACAATACGATTACTTTACCCAGTTATCTTATCTTTCTTTAGAAGCAGTATAACCATATAGTAAGAAAGCGGGATTTTTGGTTGAAAATGGGAAAGATTGGCTGAATTCCTATCCCAACTGTCGAATCCAAAGCCTAGTCACTCCGCCTTTCACTCGTTTGCAAACAATAGAATGGCATGAAGGAGTGGAATCAAATCAGCAAGGGAACTAGTTGCCAGAGGCATTAGAGCAAAGGCTAAGCCCTTATTCTTGAAAAATAGGCATATGGGTGATAAGGAACTTGAAACAGGCATGGACAGAAGTATACCCCTCCTTTTGATGGTGAATGTCGGAAATCGTCTTCCCGGATCACCTTTGATGGACATGAAAAAGGATCTGCTAGGCTGTCTTACATGTCCCCAAAAGCAAAAGAGCTCCTTTCCTTCCCCATGTGGAAGAAGTTTACACACAGGGGGGCCTACAACCTCGACCTCAGTATGAAAAGCATCTAGTCATCGCCGATGATAAAGTAGCTGCCCTTTACACTAAGTATTTGGACCAACTGGGTGTAGAGGTATCAAGGTCGAAATCTTTAGTTTCGCCATTAGGCGCAGTGGAGTTTGCTAAACGGTTTAGGATTCGTAATATGACACGTGATGTGTCACCATTATCAATCCGAAAACTGGTAGCAGCTGCTTCTCCAATTGGGTGGTACTACTTTTGTCTCACCCATGACAGACCTCTTCGTCTATCCACAGAATTGCGGTTAGCCGGATTAGGTTTTAGAGCAGCATCAAGGCGTCTGATGAGTCCTAAACACGGTA
>NW_017725269.1:20000-33326 GCF_001865875.1 Lupinus angustifolius
TGTAGAAAGAAGTGTCTCCGAACAATCTCTGATGAGCTGACCACCCTATCTGAGGCTGTCGACTTAACTGCGCCGAATCCGGAGGTTTGCTTTGATCCGAGTCTTCCATGGCCTGATCGTGCTCATATTGATCCGGAGGAAAAAACCTGCCCCAAAGGCTATGCTCCGCAAAAGCGGTGCCCCTTAAATGTGCTCTCATCAGATAGAATGAAAGTTGTTAGAGTATAGGTAAGCCCGGGGAGCTATGGGGGTCGGAGTGGTCTCTCTAGTCATACCAAGTAGCTATATGAATTAGGTTCATTTCCTTCTCGATTCAATCTTAAATTTCGTTTGATTTTAGGTAGAAAGCCTATGTCATGGCAGTAAAATCTCTCTTTTTGAACAGAGCTTTAAGCCTTTAGCACATCAATAGATATTGCAGTAAAATCATCCTTTTGATTTGAGCCCACTTCCATACTGATTGGAATAGCCAAAAATGCACCTTTCCCCACTATAACTTTATAGAATTCTTTCTTATACATGCTCCGAGAGGGTTAGCCCCGGCTATCAAGATGAGCTAAATGGTCACACCAGTGTACTATGCCAAAAGGGAATTTAAAAGATCTCGGGATTGCTTCAATGGCAGAAGCCAGAAGAGTTAATTCAGCGATTGCTTTTTGACATGGTAATTGGAATCTTCCCTCAACCAAGGAGGGATGGGTAGGCTCAACTCGATATGGCTAGAAAACCCTTAGGGCCACTTCTCATTATACCTTTGGACACAAGGCTCGCCATCTACGGAGCTTTTTTTGTAGTGCTAGTTCAGAGGCTTGGGGCCCGACCCCTGCGGCTAGGATTGCTCGATACTGCGCATGCTTGCCTTAGCTTAAGAAAGCCAAAAAGAAGCATAGAGAAAGCCTTCCATTAGGGCTATGGCCTCCTTATATCCTTTTCTTTTCCTAGCTTCAGAAAAAGCCCGAAAAAGAAAATACCTCGTGGACCTATATCCAAGCCCAGAGAGTACTCTTCCTTCAAACGCAATTAAGGGCATTCTTTAGCCGGCTCGCGACACAGGCTCTGTCTGAAAGAGCCTGTGTTACTAATTCCCCTTCTTGGCTTGATAGTTCAAGTAGTAATTGGCGGTCTCCTGTCTGTGGTAGTCAAGCATGTCTGTGGCTAGAGGAGAAAAGCAGTCAATCTTAGTGCCCTGTAAGCGGTAGTTGAATGAAGTCAGGCTTTCTAACTCCTAGTCGGCTAGTAGACGGAGGGGAGAGGATAGAGACTAAAGAAAGAGCTCTTAGTCTACCCGAAGGAAAGTAAAGAGGTAAGGCTTGGTAGCTGTCCATGCAAGGAAGCAAGCGAAGCAAAGGTGCCAAGCAAGGCAAAGCGGTACCAATACCAATTCCTTCCTGTCTCTGTCTTTCATTCCGGGAAGAGGAAATGAGAATTGTTGATTTTATATAGTATGCCTCTCTTCTTTATGAAAAACTCATAGACTTTACTAACTAAGACTCATAAACAATAGAAGAAAGCTCCCATCGAATCTATTATAATATGCCCTATCTTATCTGTCCTATGTGAGTCCTAAACCTCAAGGAGAGACTTTCTACCCTTCCTAGCTGTCAATCCATAGAAGCTAGAAAGGAGGGTTTTATTGGGCTAGTTCCCCATTCCAATACTTACTTTACTACCTTCTAGTAGTACAGCTATAAGAGAGATAGAAGGGTCGGCCCATAGATAGGGCAATAGAAGGACTAGTAGGAAAGGAAGATTCTTAATTCATATAATGCAAGAGGACGATAGAATGATAATAACATCACTAGGAGAATAGTCCGGGTTGTAAGATGATAGGCTTCCTCATTCAAAGAGGAGATAAGGGTAACAAGGTTTTTCTTACTGACCTTAAGAAGGAATAAGAGCAGGGGGAGTGATCCACAAGAGGAGCTCTTCCTTCTACTTGATGAAAGAAAGAGTCAGACTGCCGAGGAAAGGGGAAAGAGACTGATGCTCCTACCGATAGCAGGGAACGAGACCGATTCTCAAGCCGAATCTGAAGCCGTTCTTTCATCCGCCGAAATAAAGGCAGGCAAAGGGAGAAGCAGCCAAGTGCGCCTACCAACGCCCTGGGTAGTCAACCATATCAGGTAAGGACACGGTTAGCCATATCACCCGAGGTGCGTCAACCAACGCCCTACACTCCTCCCGGCATTTCTACTTCCGGCTAACCAAGGCGCGAAAGGAAGCACTCTAGACCAAGACCTAAGCACACTCCACTAATCCCTCTGTAAACAAAGGGAAAAAGACGCGGATTAAACTTTTGAAGCGCCATAAGCTGACAGCTCCAGTTTCTATCGAACCAACAGCTCCGGGTTTTCCTGAACCGACTATAATCTCATCTAAACTGTAGGTATCGAGGCTTCGCTCCCTGAGAGAATACCACAAGTCAGTCAGTGTGATTTTCTGATGGAAGTTCAGTCTCCCCAAGAGACCCCGAGTCAATAGCTAAGAGGAAGCAACCACCACTGAGCAAGATGTCTGACGAGGCTACTATCCGCTCTCTCAGTGGTGGAATAGAAAGATCTCTATCTCTGTCCGAAGCAAGGGAGGGAAGAGAGGAGGTGGTGGGGGAAAGCGCCGGGTCAGGGGCTAAGCAGTGGTTTGAAAGACCATGCTATCGAAGTCGGATCATGATTAAGTGCTTATTCTTTGTTCCATATTATTCCTTCTTTCTGAACCTGTATCAGCCCATTCCTTAGAAAGACGTAGAACTGACGTGAGCTCGCATCGGCTTCCTTATCCTCGGATGAAGAAGATTTTCACTTCACCGAGAGATCAAGGCTCCTCTTCTTGGCTTGCTTGCCAATCGATGGACGGAAAGGAGACTCTAGCTCCAGTTCAATATCCCAGGGTCTTCTTGAATCCGAAGAATAGAAAGAGAGCTGGCTTTACTCTAGTTCCGTCTGACAAGATCTAAGACCAAGTGTTGGCACCCTCAAAATGAGACAGTTATAATCTGAAAATCGTGTCGCGATCGGTCTTTTGGTCATGGGCAACCTTATGAGCACAGACCCAAGAAGAGGTCTTACTGAGCGTGAACGGAGTCCGTTACAAGTCTAAGATTTTTGAAGTGAGGGCTCAACCACTAAGCAACTACCGTTCCTGCGCTCCAGCGAAGAAAACTACAGGGCGATTGGAAGAGGTTTTGCTCTTGATTAAGGTGCTATTCTTTCTTCAGGTGGCTACTGCTTAGTTAGCTCTTGAGTTATGTCTTGCTTGAGTTGCCTACCCCCATCTATGCCTATGCAACAGAGAAGAGCAAGGAGCAAGGACGTGACTGGCAAAAGACAATGATCCGGGGTCACAGATGTAGAAAAACTTCTTCAAGTAAGGATTTGTTGGAAGTGGAATTTAGTTCCTATCCTCGTTTTAAGGCCTGTTTGTTGGCTTTTGAAGTGCCTCACGTCGTAAAAAAAAACAAAACTTTTTAGAAAAAAGGGAACTTGAGCTAACCACCATTCCTTCACCGAAGTGGTTGACGACACAACAACTAGATTGGCTTCCTTTCGCTCGTTTCGTATAGTAAGGGGTGGGGTAAGCTTCGCGCAAGAACGCTAACAACTGCTTTTTTCAGTTTCATCAGTGGATTCGACATATTCAACAACTGAATCAAAAGCAGCATAAGAATCTGGATCAAAATTTAGGACAGATTTCCACGAAAGGAAGGACTTTGATCCTCGAGTTGAGTTAGAATTATAAAAGGAATGAGCTAAATTCGATTCGTTTCACCAATTTATTTATACTTTTATAAACTGTGCAAACTCAAACCGAAATCTCGGAGTCAGGGCTTTGGTTGGGCCTAGGCCTCAATCACGATCTGAATCTCAAGCAGAGCAGCAGATGCCACTAAAGAAAGAGTATATTGCGCATGTCATTTCATTTATATATAAGACAAATTGCGCGGCTAAGCAAGGGCAACTCTTTCTGTTGGGTGAGAACCAGAAAAAAGGAAATAAAGAGAGATAGAGAGGCTTTATCAGTAGGAATAGCGGGAGCTAAAGCATCAGCCATAAGGGCGGAGAAGGCTTGAGTGAGACGATTTCGGCGCTGAAAGGCGATAGCCAAGGTCGGCGGGGTATGGTTTACAAAACTATTCAGAGGTTTCCTGCGGAGGCTGACTAATAAGAAAGGGGTGGATTTCATAACCGAACTTCCAGGTCAAGCGAACGAACAATCACATATAAATAATGGTAGACGGGGCGTGAAATGCTTTTTTTCAACAGTCCGATACAAATATGGTTAGAAGGTGAGCGCACATCCTTCCTCTACTAAGCAAGAGAATAGGTAAGTATCCTGCATTCCAGGAGGCAGCAAGAGCATTTATCTCGCTCGCCCCATCAAGCATTTTAACTCGAGCGGAAACTGCTGACCAAGAGACAAGAGCTACCTCACCAGACTCCATTGCTCCTAAGGCTTCTAGAGAGTCTTACTAATGGCATAATCAGTCGAATGCTCCTGTTCAAGCTCTCAGATAGACTTTATTTCCTGTAAGCCCTTTCGATATGATTCCCTTATTACCTCCTTCCTTAAGAGCAAATCTCTTCTACCCTTCTTCCTCAACCAACCATGGATAGATCAATTTACTGTGTAAGATAGCTATCTATCTTTAATGAGGTACCTAGGTCATTCTAATCTTCCCATGGTTCTGCCGGACGCTTATCCTAGTGACATTCTATCATCCTGTCTCACTATATCAATCTTTGTAAGACCTTTCATCCTAGAAGAAGCTTAGCCCCACTAAATCAGCTAAGCCGGAAAGCGGGCAAAGTCTAGCTGCCTATTCGATTCCTTAAGTCCTAGCAGAGCTTACTCGAACTGCAGTTACGCAAAGAAGGGATATTGCATAGAGCAGTTATTCACCATCCAGGGCTGTAATCCCTTATTCTATATTCTATATGATGAAAGCCCTTCTTTTAAGTTCCTCCCAGATACATGGCTTACATACCCGGCTCAACATTCTTGGAAAACAGTCGAATCGAGGGTCCGGAGGAGAATTGGCCATTCAATCTTGTAAACTCATTGAGACCGCAATTGGAAAAAGAGATAAGAACAGAGAGGAATAACCAATCGATGAAAGAACATGAAACCATTCTGTTTCAATAGAGGTACGAGAAACGGTTGGGGGCAATGAAGTAGGTGAAGTGGTTGGATTTTGCGAGCTGTTCCAACCACTGCTGGATGTGATTCCAAGAGCCAAACGAGAATGAATACCACACAGAAGAGTAAAGACCAGGCTCCCTAATGGAATGTTTAACCGATCCATTCCGGATCGACCGAATTGGTACGGAAGTTGTAACATGGGAAAACCACAGAAAACACAACTTATTTTAATAACCCGGTGACCTACCATTTGTAGAAGTAGGATCTTAGGCAAGCAATAAGCACTTAAATAATACAATTCGAGTCTACCATCTTCTTTCTCATTTCGAGGAAAAGGTGCGGGAGGAAAAGAAAACAACGGAGGGATCCGAATCGGACCTAAATGGGAATGACATGAAAAGTCTTTTTCAAAACCTAGTATTAAGGGCGTTACGACGATATACGAGAGGAATGGAGAAAAACTCGTGATTGGTGTGGAGGGGAAGATATAATTATTATATAGTTCACGAAAGAGTCGTCTCATTTCCTTACATTAGCAATGGAAGAAAAATAAAATTCAAATAAGGTATGTTGTTTTTCCACTTCAAAGAAAGAGTAGAGCCAGTACAAGCAAGTATAAAATAAATTCACCCAGGACAAGACAGGACAAGAATTAAAATAACCATCGACCATCCCTTCTCTCTAAAAAAAATAATTTGAGAGGTCCGGATCGCCTGGATGACCCGCCGATAGGGAACGCTATGCCGTGTTCCATGTTGACTCATCTGAGTGACATAGTCACGATAGGTTCTCGGCGCCATAAGCTCCCTCCCCTCTCTATCTCTCTCGACCCATTCACCGGAGTATGTTGGGCTGGAATGCCTCCATTCCCATCTCTTTATGATCTCTGGGCCTTCCCGCTATGAGGCGCAGAAGCATATTAATATTAATGCAGAATACTAGAATATTAATTTACCCTCTCCATATAGGGGTAGGAATCCCTAGAAGAGGATAGAAGGTAATTTTGCATCAGTTTATAGCTCTTCTATCCATTGGGAGTCCTACTGTCAGTCCATTCCCTTCGGCTTGAAATCGAGTCAAAGTTGGAGTTGTGGATAGCCCTGTGAATATGGAGTCTTCCCTATCCATTCATATTACTAGCATAGTTAAGTAGTAGTGCTTTGCTGTTGGGCCAGCTTATCCAATTGAAGTTGCTTTTTTTTGTGCTTTCATGTGAGCCATTTCTTTCTATAGTCTTTCTCTTTGCGAGCCAATTACAGGCGAATTCTCTTCAAGCCATTCAGAAAACTAGTCTCAAGTACCACTTAGCCAGCAGGAGAGCTCGTAGTTGTCCCTGTCCCCAATCAAGCAGTCCCAACGAAAGCAGGAGTCTTTCTTTCAAGCAAGTTGATTCCTTTTTCATTTTATATAGTTTCTGTAGCAGTTGAAGGCTACCTTTGGATACTTCCTAAGGAAAGGAAGCTTTGTTGTGAGGTAAGCTCTCTTTGGCTATGCTATAGCTATTTACGGTTAACATTCGATGTAGGTCCCCGTCGTGGCGCATATTAGCATTCTAGGATGGGTTGAAACGTAAGTGCGAGTTTCCACTATCATTTATATAGTTTCTGTAGCAGTTGCTTATCCCTGGGAACCTATGGGAGTTTCCTTTTGGAGGTAGGATATGTCCCGCCTTCCTTTATTTAGCCTTTGCCCTCGCAGACACAAGCTAACAAAATAAGGATTGGAACATCAAGACTTTCAAGGAAAGGAATTAATTCTTACCGAGGAATCAAGCAGGGTCAAAGGATGGGGCAGGGGAGTTTGAAAGACTTTACATCTGTCTCTTTCCAAGCAGTCTTGGTGGGATAAACCTTCTTCGTAGCTGTCCCCGGATAAAGGAAGAGTCCCAATAAATAGTTCCTATCTCTTTTTGTTTAAGAAGTGCTCTCGGCACGTAGCCATCTTAGGCAAGCTATCAATTGAGCAAGCAAGTTTAAATAAAATAAAAAAGGAGTCTTTCCCTGGTAGGGCATCCAGGACATACCAGGCGGGAAGGAAAAAGAAGTATCGATGGAGTATTGTATTGAAAGCTTTTTTTCAAGCCTTTACTTTATCACTCTAGACCCAGTCTAAGTCCCCATAGACTGAATAGCAGTGCTCTTGTAAGGGGCTAATATCTAGTAGGATAAAACCAGTTTCATCCTGTTCTTCTGCTTTCGAGCTTGTTGCAGTTGGAGGTACTTTACTTCTACCTGCCATGACTTCTCCCAGCTAGCCATTTTGAGTGCTTCCGCCTTTTAGTCGTAAACCCCGTAATGTGGATACAACCGGGGTTACTGATCAAAACTATCCCCTCGCTTCCCTTGAGATCGATTACCCTTCCAAACAAAGGATTTAGCAAGGAGCTAAACGGTTTAAAAGATCCCCTCTCTAGCGAGCCAGCAATATAATAAGCTTTGGCTTATTTAATATGCTTATGGCGGAATAAAACTTTCCCGTTATGATATGGGAGAATCTCATATTTTATTTAGAGTTAAGTTCCAAGGCGGTCCATTCGAGGCTATAAAGAAGGCTAAGTAGATTTCTTTCTTTTTTCTGGGGAAGTGAGTTTGCTTAAGCTATTGGGAGTTCACCTCCATTTCCTCTCCTATTAAGTCGAGTGCTTCTGCCCCTGCTTCTGTTTTGGATGGGTATTGAGAAGGAGTGGAAGTTGCAATCATAAGCTGAGCACATCCTCTTCTCTTGATAATTGTCAACCATATAATATAGTAGGGCTTGCTTTCGATGATGTCGATCCAACCAATCCAATGAAAGTTGCTCTAACTGAGCAGTTTTGTTTAGCTTTTGTGTAAAAGTACATGAGTACCCCCTTATCTTATTAAGGGTAAAGGGAAAAAGTACTAAAAGTCAGTCTGGAGGTAAGTCAATTATCCTGGCAGTGAGGAGGGACTTTCATAAGGCAGTGTATAAGGATATATACAATTTGAGAGCTTGAACAGGCCATAAGAGTTCAGAGTCTAATCGCAGAGAACTCATACCGTCCCTTGAGCCTATAGATAGAAGGTTGGCCTATTAAGGTGAATACGTCTTTCTGTGATCTTAGGGTAGCGAGTTTCGGTAAGTTCAGTAAGTGAAGTGACGAGCGAAGGTGTACAAAGTCTATGACTCACACGCTTAGGCTGGTTACGGGACTTTGTGATTATTTCGGACAAGATTGCCTAGATTGATCAGATTCTCTTCCTATCTATTCATAAGACAAGATCCATCAAGGAATCCAGCGGCAGGGTACTTTATTCCTATATCTCCCCCCGAGGGTGAGGTAGACTTCCCTATCCTTAAGGATAAAATAAGATCTCTTGCTTTGCCCACAAGCCCTACTAGCGTAGCAAGTCTGGTCGCAGGTGTGTTGTTCGTTCTAGCGATAGGCTCCAAGCGCTATTCTTATTCTAAATTAGGTTTTTATGTTCTGGAATGAATCTGTTCTAAAGAAAGACCTGCCTATAAGAGGTGCTGGTTCACGGTAATGAATGGTGGTATCGGTCGGGGCAAGGACAGCACTCGTTCCCGCAGCCCTTGTTGCAGCTGATAGACTAAAAAGTAAGGGCTTGAAAAAAAAGCTGTCTTAAACAAAAAAAACCTTCTCTCGGGAAGCTTCGATGGGACAATTGCTCTTAAAGTGCTTTTTCCAGCGTAGATTAATCTTATATCGGGTATTATTTAGATGTTTTGATCCTTCTTCTCGTTTTCGCCGTCCCGGCATCTTACCTTCCATGAGCACGAGTTATTCAACTCCCCCTTTTTTTAGTAGGCGCCTATGGGATCCGCATCTTAACCCTCTGGTCACTTCACTTGGCTTTCATGCCTGACTTGTTGTTATTTATACCCCGGTTTCTAACGGTTCACTTCGCTAGCTGCGGTCCCCTACTTCGGTGACCCTTTCCTTGCGGCTTGGCTTGCTTGCTCGCTAATCATTGGCTTTAGACAGCTATTTCTTTGATGTCTGTAGGATGAGAGTTATTGCTTCATCCGTAGTTCTGCTGATTTAGGAGTAGGTCTTGGCTCTGAAGGCTTTTCTTCTCGATGCTTTGTCCTCTAGTCCCGCTTATTCTAAGTCTATCTAAGTCTATGGTAGAGCTAGAGCCCGGGAAGGTTCTCCATGACAGACGAGAAAGGCTTTTTGGTCCCTTAGTTGTTATAGTAGTAACTCCCAGCCCCTTTCCTTTATAGAAGAACTCCGTCGTTTATTAGTTGCATCCGAGGTTCAAAGCCCTGCTCATAGAAGGGATGGAGACAGCTACTTTTAGAATGAGAGAGGCATGGACCAATGCAATGGTGTCAAAAAGGCATTTATTTGCTTTGTCCAATCCAATCACAGCTTATTCCGCCTACACCTTCTTTGCCGAAAGCCCTTGTCTGTGGCTATCTTCTACATTCTCCGCCATCTTCCGTCATCCCCTTGATCGACTGTCCCTAAAGCAAAGAGCCAATGCCAGCTACTCTTCTAAGCCATAAAGCTATGGGCTAAGCGGGTGTCGAACTCATACCTTCTACGCTCCGTTCCTGGGATTGGCTAATGCCTTTATCTTTCCTAGAGGATATCCCGGTTCGTGCCACTTTCACGGCGGGATTTTATTTTATTTTCTTCGCATTCTATTTCGATAAAGGGCTAGGCTAAACCTAAGGATTTCAAACCTTACCTTAGGCTTACGACTGCTTCGAGAGCATCTAGAGCAGGCCATTCCCCTATCTGTTGTTAATTTCTGATTCAACTCGATCAGTCACCTGAGAAAAATCACACTATTGATAAATAGTAAGTTAGCAACTCATGAATGGAATAAGAGAATAAAGACGAGCTGGATTGACTTACGGAAAAGCTTGGAAACGAAGTCACTTATCAATCGATAACTATATGCGTTACACAACTTCGATTTTCAACAATGGAATAAAAACCTTATCAGTCGAGAGACAAAGAATTTCGAATTGAATGAATTCGTATTCGTTACTGTCAAATTTATGTTATTTGTCGAGATTGGTCTGTAAGAACCATCGAGTCTTCGTCTCACTCGTATCAAATCCTAGCTACTCTAATGCTCGTGCAATTTAGCTTCTAAACCTCATGAACTCAAACTCATTAGTTCGCTCTGGATCTTCTCAATTCATCTTTCAGCTTCATTGCTCTAAAAGCAAGCCTTGAATGAATTAATTTAGAAATTGCTTAACTTAATGGGAGAGAACACCGGGCTTGGTTCCGTACTCCCTCAATCCAAGAAGGAACTCCACAAGCAAGGAACCATTACTTTCCGAGCATATTAGCGAAAAGGCTCATACAGAGGCAAGGAGGCCAAAAGCTTTCTTTATTTATTTGTTAGCTTCCCGAAGAGAGGAGATGCGTCTTCGAATCAAAGGGAGAGGAAGGATGGTCTTGGCTGTCCTTTGGCTTATTCCCCGATCGGATTGAATGGACAACTGGTGACCTCAGGTGAGAGGCACGGAGGGAAGGGTATAATCAGTCTTGCTTTCCAGTCTCACCCAAGAGTCCCCGAAAGGGCCACTAGTAAGTAAGACTCTATCTTATCTTCGATTACAATACTATTATCTTAATTGAAGGTATGTAGTTTCATAAAATAATTACGGGAATAGAATTCAGGCTGAAAAGCGCGAGACACAGAGTCAGGGGTTTACAGAAAGTGGAATGTGGAATGGATAAAGAGAAGAGGTCGACTAGAGCGCCAACAAAAGGCCAAAGAGACAAAGAACCACCAGCGGCTCCACCTACCTGGCGAAATCACAGATCCACTGACGCTGCATAGGATGAGCCGCTTAAATGGCGCCCTCCTTTTCCTTTCTTCGGAAGTTTTTGGGGGGATCGAACCCCGCTATACTAGTCTGATCCAACTAGAGTTGGACCAGACTGAAGCACCCTCACTTCCGGCTAAGCTGGACGAGATCCGGAGGAGGGAGCTTGCTCGGTTTGGCTTCTTCTTCTTAGACTAAATCGCGATAGCGAAACCAAGCCGTATAAAGGCAAACAGCCCTTCAAGCATAGCAATAGCTAAGCCTACTTATTGCCTTCCCCCCTTTATTCGGGGACTTGGGCCTTACAAGCTCATAAAATGGCAATTCTTCGCGTTTTCCTCATACAGAAGAACAACGGATTGAAGAGGACAGGACAACCGGGAAGGGAAGCCTGACATAGTAGATATTTATTTGAACAACGGAACTTAAACCGGTACCAGAAAGCAAACAAGAGATGGAATTTTAAATGGAACAGATGACCGACCTACAATAAGACTAAAATGGAATTACTAATTCCATTCTCTAAGACGAACTAAAGGAATGTCTCTAAGCAGCCAAGGCCAAGAGCAAGCAGGAGTGGTCCTATCTGCCTAGAAGGATTCGATAAAGAGAATGTGAGTGGGCGGGGGATCAATGGACACAGAAAGATAAGAGCAAAAGGCACTAAGTTCTTTATGTGAAAGAAAGGAGCAGCAGGTTAGACTTTTACACTTTCCCGAAGATAGCTCAAAGCAATAAGATGAAAGATGGGATGAGATGCTAGCCTTAGCGCAGAAGATCCATCATGGAGCCTTAGGCCACTACCGAGCAGCAATGGAGGATCATAAGACTTGAGAGAGGATCCCTACTTGAAAAGGCGGAGACATCTTGTTGCGACAAATCGAGTTTCAAAAGCCCATTTATCAATCACATTTTCAGGCACACCAGTCAAAGAGCCATCGGACCCATGAAAGTTCCCTTTTTTTACTAATATACAAGGCCTTTGCCGGGATGTCTTTCATCAAGCAAAAGAGGGGCAGTAAATGGAATAAACTAAGCAAGAGATCAACTAAGCAAGAGAATTAACTAACCCCAAGGGATGATCTCGGATTGAAATCCAAGGCATGGTCCCATTGAAAGCCCAGGTTTTCAAATAAAACAGAAAAAAAAAATTGGATTTCAATAAAGTCCAAGGGGGTATGATCCCAATAAAGATAGGATTTATTTTCAGTAATTTTGGACGAAGCAGCGGGCATACCAGAAATGGATTGTAAGGAATGGTAGATGGAGCAAGGATGCATAGCAGGCTTAAAAGACGAGACAAGTAGGACGCCCTTTAAGTGAGAAGGGGCCGAGCTTTCCTCTACTACTCATTGGAGCTAGCATACGAAATTTTCCGTTGAAGGGTTCAACTATCAGGGTGGCCATTGCGAGCGATATTCACCTTCAAGAGTCATTGAGCCTACGCCTATTTCATTACTCTCGAAGAGCTCATCAAAGAGCTAAGGGATGAGAAAAGGAGGAGGTGGAATTTCTTTCAACTATAACATTTATTACAACATCTTACAACACTAAATATTACAGAAAATTACAGAGAATTCGGTAAGGGGATAGAAGCAAATCCTGCACCCGATATGTCAAAGCAGCTTGAAGCCCTGCAACTCGCGCATACTGATGAAAGGGAAAAAGCAGGCCAATTCACGCATCTTCCGCAGAGTACCAGCGCCAGCCCTATGAGCCAACTTTCCATTTGTTTTTTCAGCAAAGAGCAATCGGACCTGTGAAAGTCACATATTTTACTAATATACACGGGCTTCTTAGAGGATGTCCTGTTTAAGCAGCAGCCAAGGCGCCAAGACCCGTTGTTGACAAATCAGGTCTCCTCAAAAGCCCAATATAACGCATTTGGAGGGCACGCCGGTACAAGGAGCCAAGCCTTCATAATAAGACCCGTAAAGGTCTCGTTTTTGACAATAAACATGGGCTTTTGAGAGGATTCTTTAATCAACCAAAACCTGCAACAGAGTCCTTAATTTCTACCACTAACAAGTGGAGAGATGTTCCATTCCCAATGGCATAAGAAGGATGCAAGCTTGGACAAGATCTTCTTCGTCCGAACTTGGACAGGAGATGCAGCGCGCTTAGCGTCGGAAAGATCCCTCTACATGGGTGTGCTATAAAACTAGGAGAAGAACATAACTAAACGGATCAATTCCTTTGACCGGTCGTTTCGAGCTTCCAGTTATTCTGGATTGCTAACGTGGTTCGATGACGCCGACGAAGGGAACCAGCGGAAAGGCTCTCAAAGGCAGGCGCGTAGCATAGGCGGACTCATAGGATAAGGCTGTGCGTGTGAATCCCAACTATTCTGCTCCTTTTAATTCATTATATAAATATAAATGGCTACTCGACCTATTTGGAAAGAGCTACTCTAAA
>NW_017725270.1:0-2591 GCF_001865875.1 Lupinus angustifolius
CCTTAATCGATTAACAACATTTTGAAACGTGTTCCAGTAGCAACCACTTTTCAAAGCAGTTGGGTTAATCGATTAAAGTATTAGTTAATCGATTAACAGCATTTTTAAATACAAAACCTCAAATACGTTATGCACTTAGTTCATACATGTTTAACACTTAGTTTATGCCTAGAATGCACATATACATGTATTTATGTAATGCATGAACATATTATGAATGACATATCTCAAAGATGAAATGATTTAAAAGATTTATGCATATGAGACATGTATTAGGTGCCCTAAGCCTTGACTCAACTTAAACTAGAATCTAGTCTAAGCCTAGTACCAAATAAAAGACTTAAGCACGTTGATTTGTTGGTGATCTTCAAGCTCTTATAAGCACAAGTTGTCCTCATCAAAACCATGACATATAAAGAGAGCTTTCCAAAGTGTTCCTCTTGACATGCACACTTCCAGGTCTTACCAGGGACATTGAGTAAGGTACCAAGGAGACATTCAAACACATTTTTTTCAATGTGCGTAACATCGAGGAAATGTCTTACATATAATGAACTCCAAAATGGCTATTCATAGAAGATTGATCTTCATGTGGAATGGATAAAGAGAAGAGGTCGACTAGAGCGCCAACAAAAGGCCAAAGAGACAAAGAACCACCAGCGGCTCCACCTACCTGGCGAAATCACAGATCCACTGACGCTGCATAGGATGAGCCGCTTAAATGGCGCCCTCCTTTTCCTTTCTTCGGAAGTTTTTGGGGGGATCGAACCCCGCTATACTAGTCTGATCCAACTAGAGTTGGACCAGACTGAAGCACCCTCACTTCCGGCTAAGCTGGACGAGATCCGGAGGAGGGAGCTTGCTCGGTTTGGCTTCTTCTTCTTAGACTAAATCGCGATAGCGAAACCAAGCCGTATAAAGGCAAACAGCCCTTCAAGCATAGCAATAGCTAAGCCTACTTATTGCCTTCCCCCCTTTATTCGGGGACTTGGGCCTTACAAGCTCATAAAATGGCAATTCTTCGCGTTTTCCTCATACAGAAGAACAACGGATTGAAGAGGACAGGACAACCGGGAAGGGAAGCCTGACATAGTAGATATTTATTTGAACAACGGAACTTAAACCGGTACCAGAAAGCAACGAAAAAATCTATGATAACGGCCTTCTTCATTGTTTCCATCAAATGCTTTTCTCCATCATCGATAGTGATGATTTGAATGCAAAAATCTACGATGGTCAATGAAGACATTCTTCTTATAGTGTTCCAACCTTATTAAATGAGTATTGTCTTCACATACAGGACATGCAAAATGTTTTTTTGGGTACTATAGCCGGACAGATTACCATAGGTAGGGAAATCACTGATTGTGCCGAACAACAAATCCCTCAAGTTGAAGCTTTCTTCCCTATACGCATCATACACATTTATGCATGTCTCCCACATTTGCTTCAAGTCTTCAATTAATGTAGTCAAAAATATGTCTATGTCATTTCCTGGTTGTTTTGGTACAGAAATTAACATAGATAACATCACATATTTGCGATTCATGCATAGAGAAGGAGGTAAGTTGTATATCACCAACATCATTGGCCATGTACTATGGGAGCAATTTTGAACACTATGTGTGTTAATTCCATCTGTTGACAATGCAAGACGTAGATTTCTTGATTCTTGACCAAAACTAGGATAGTCGTGATCAATTTTTCTCCATTGAGGAGAATCCGCAAGATGCCAAAGCTTGCCATCTTTAATCCTTTCTTCATCATGCCATGTCAACTTCTTTGCTTATTTGGCATTGCTAAACATTCGCTGGAATCTTGATTTGATGCGAAAATATCATACAACCTTTTTGGGAATTGAGTCTTCCTTCTTTTATCGTGATGCCTTACATTTAGGACAAAAAATTATTGAAGCATACTCATTAAGAAATAATATGTAATCATTTTCACAAGCATGTATCCTACTGTAGTCCATGCCTATGGAGCGTAAACGTTTTTTTGCATCATAAGTTCGAAAAGGGAGCACATTATCTTCCGGCAACATATCCATCATAAGTGCAAGCAAGTCTGTGAAACTCTTATCAGTCTATCATTTAACAGATTTCAACTTATACAACCTTGACACTGCTGCCAATCTTGTGAATTTAGTACAACCATCATATAATGGTTTCTCAGCATTACTTATCAACCGCTGAAACATCTTAGGACAATCCTAAAGATCTTCTTCGACAACATTTGCCATTTCCTCAAAACGAACCTGTTCATATGCATTTGTGTAGTTGTCTTTCATATGCATCTCATCATCACAATCCATAACGTCTCTCGTCTCACCATGTCTTGTCCAACATGTGTAACTTTGATCAATACCATGACACACTAAATTACCTTTTAACACATTTGGAGTAATTCAGTTTGAGTAACAACATCTTAAGCAAGGACATACAATTCTATTAGGGTTTTTAGCATTCCCAATTGCAAACCTAACAAATGATTTCACTCCTTCTTCATACTCCTTCGTCAATCGATTGACACTCATCCATTTTCGATCCATTTTCTATTAACAAAAAAATATAATGAGCATAAATTACTAA
>NW_017725271.1:0-1095 GCF_001865875.1 Lupinus angustifolius
AAAAGACAAATAACTATAAGAAAAACTCACTTTCAATTCGGTGTTGAATGCGTGAATGATGATTTTGAGGTTAAACGAGTGAAGGATTTTCGAAATCGGTGTTCAATGATTTTTGTTTATATACAGCACTTGCACCTATACAATAACATCGATATACATCATGGACTTTAGTCATGCCAACGTATTCATCGACATTCTCCCCATAGACTTCCTTGGGAATTGATATAAATATCATATCATCTCGCATCTTCTGTACATGCTCCATCAGCTGAGTACAATACTTGGTAATCTTTTGAGAGCTCGCATACCCAATAGATGGATTTGTGCTCACATCCCCCGAAGATGGCTTAGACTTTTGGGTACTACTGGGGCTGAAATGTACATTCTCCTGAAATATTCAATTAAAACATACCAATTATAGATCAATATATATATAAATATGAGTGCGCATTAGGTGAAAAATCTTATCTTAGGAGGAATTACTTGAACAAGGTCTACTGGTCAAGCCACAAAAGTGCCTATAGCCCCTCCAACTGTGAAGATATCCTCATCAAGAAGAATTGGCAACAACGCATTATCATCGATTTTAATATCAATCGAGATCTTCATATGATGGTGTGGGATACGTGCATTATGCAACATAGCATCGACCAACTTGTTCACCTTCCTAACACCCACTACTCGACTAGTTGAGGTATCTAGGAAAAGTTTGTAAGAACTGATTCCTTGTACGTAAGTTAAAACATATAATTAGTTAACGACTAAATTAAAATAAGTTAACTAAATTACCTCAGGAATGGGAATCGAAATGGGAATGTTGTAAGGTGCAGATGTAGTGCAACTCTCATTGATGGTTGAAGGAATAGTGGCACCATTACTAGCTAGTCGTTGCTACTCAACTTCCTCCGCCTTCATTGATTGCTCGAATTGGTTAAACTGTTGCATGAGGCCATCTAGTTGATTTTGAACCTGGCTCATTTGGACTTTGGTTGCACGCTTTGGATGGGGTACAAATGTCTGCTGGCTAAAACCAAATCCTACACCTCAGATACGACCAGGGTAGATAGGCAGTCCTAGTGCCTTGAAAAGTATTAC